>NC_133189.1:52915000-52937500 GCF_049306965.1 Danio rerio
GCCTAAACCTGTTTATTGCCCAACATTATTCAAATGTGCACAGGCACACAGCTCTTTTCCCTTTTTTTCCAAGAATGAATCATTTATATGTTTTAACGATTTATTTATAACAAACGTAGGCTATAGGCCACTTGGAAGTTGGAACAAAGAAATAAAATGAGTCTTCTGTAACATTGTAAAATCTTCACACTCTAAATAGGCCTAGGTGCATACACTTAGCCTTTAAATTGGGCTTCACACCAATTTAAATAAGTCTTTCCTAACAAATGAAATAAAAAAAAAATGTAAATTTGGCAATAACGAAATTAAGATGAAGTCTCTGCGAGATTTGTTTCGCCACTTCTCTTCACAATCTGGCATTAAGGAAACGAAGCTGAATATTAAAAGAATAGCCTAATGCCAACATTGCTGTGCTGTTTAGCGATCTACTGTAATACGCAGTGTATAAGTAACTGCAGATGAACTCATATTCATCTATAAATAATCAAAAATAAATCACTATATATACCAATCCATGTTCCAACCATGTCTCCAAGTATAAACTCATTTTAAATAATCAATTCGTTATTCCAAATTTTCATTCATTTCATTCAGCAAAGTTTCCAAGCCAAGAGTGCCTTCTCGTGAAATTTAGATAATTTTACTGGTAATTTTGATGGTGAAAAATTGCAAGTCAAAAGAAACTTGAGACCACCCACCTTCTTAAAGATATTGTGTGAAATTAAAAACCATAATGAATCAGAGTCAATTGCACATTTTTTCATCCAATTAATCTGAATGTATTGTTCATAACTGTCACACCTGCTGCAGTGCCCTCTGGTGGTTTTCAAGGGCACCAGTTTTTGTTTTGGTTTTTGTGTTTTGTATCCTAGTCATGTGATCACTCCTTGTTTCCAGCTGTCCCTCATTGTCTAATTAGTTCTCTCTTTATAAGCCCTGTTATGTTGTGTTTAGTTTGCCTTTGGATTTTTCAATGTTCTGTTTAGGTTTGTCGTGCTTTATTCGTGATCTGGTTCATCGTGTTTGGTTTGTTTGTTTGTTTGTTCACTTTGTTTAGTATCATTACTATGTTTTTGGATATCTGTTTAGTTTGTGTTTGATTCACTTTTGAGCTTAATTTTTGCACTTCATGTTTTCCTCGATTTTGGTACCTTGCCTGTCCCTTTGTCATTTTTTTTGGGGATCTTTATTGTTTGACAATAAATGTGTTTTGCTGCATTTGGATCTTTCCCTTGTTTTTGTGATACTCATTCGTGACATAATCCAAAGGCCATTACCAAGATCCAGCAGCATTTTTTTCCCTCTCTCTCTCTCGCCCCAGTTTTTCTCCCCTATTTTTGCTTTGTTTTTTGTCAAGTATGAGTCTCCGAATGGTTCCTCCAGTGACTGAAAGGGAGCGGTCACTTCGTCTTCAAGCATTGGTGGCTGAACGTCAGCAGGGTTGGGAGGTAGGAGCTTTTGCTCAGTCATTTTGGACTTTGGCTGTGGGACTGGGCTTATCGGACTATGAACTGATGACTATATTTAATCAATGTCTTGATTATCCTCTTTCTATTAAGGGGATGGATGAACTTGGGATCAATCAATTTTGGGAGTTTGTTGTCCACCTTAAAGTGAATAGTCTAAAAGTTAATTCTGTTCCCAAGATGACTTTAACTTCAGAAGCCCCACCTAAAGATACCATTGCCCCTGACTGTCTTTGCATGGCCTTAGAGCTTATTGACTCACTTCATGAAATTTTGGATAGTGTTGCGACTCAGCCTACAATTAATCTTTTTGAATCCCCCCCTAAGGGAACTTCTAGTCCTGAGACACCCTTCGAGTTTGTTTTTGCTCCAGGCCCACTTTCTAAAATGGCTGATGATTTGGAATTTTGTTTAAACAAAGCTCATACTTCTGAACCTTTTTGCAAGATGGACATTAATTTAGATTTCATGCCTAAGATTGTGGCCACTTTGCAGCAATTGCCAAAGATAGTCAAAAGCTCTGAGCTTCAGTGCCATACCATACCATCTTCAAACCAGTGCCTGAACCCTTGACTAGTTTTGAAACAACTTGTTCGGAGGATTCATCTTTAGAGTTGGGGGAATCCTTATTTTCAATTTTTTCTGACTTTGATTTTTCTGTTCTTATAGAACCAGTTTTTTCTATTACTTTGGAAACCTCATTTTTTGGTTTTCTTGAGTCCTTGTTTCCCAGTACCAGTGAGCCTTCGTCCACAAGCCTTGGTGAGCATTCACCTTTAAGTGCCAGCGGGTCTTCAAGCTCCAGTGGACCCTCGCCCTCAAGCATTGGTGGACCCTCACCTTCAAGCGCCGGCGGAACCTCGCCCTCAAGCGCCGGCCGGCCCTCGCCCTCAAGCGTTGGCGGGCCCTCGCCCTCAAGCGTTGGCGGACCCACGCCCTCAAGCGCCGGCGGACCCTCGCCCTCAAGCATTGGTGGACCCTCACCTTCAAGCGCCGGCGGAACCTCGCCCTCAAGCGCCGGCGGGCCCTCGCCCTCAAGCGTTGACAATACTCATTCGTGACAATAACTATATAATTTAATATATCTCAAAACCTCCATTGGATTTCTTCTCGGCCAATACTGAAGTGTGAGCTGGTTGTGTTTGTTTTTTTTCAGCAAAAAATGTCCTAATAATTTAATAATTTCTTTACCAACAGACTCAGAAATGAATGATGTATCTGGATGAAAATAAATCTGGACAAGCCTTCTACACACTGTTGTTTTGTGTTTACCTTGTGATAAACGTTGTTGCATGTCCGCGATTCCCACCTCTGAATAAGCGAGTTTGAGCAACTTAAGGGTAGCGTTCAGGAAAAAACAATGAAACACAGCATAGAGGAACATAAAAGCTACTGCCAGCTAGCGTTTTGGAAGTGTTATTGCAGAGCAACACAAACTTCATGCAGAAGTAAGAATGCACGACAACATGCAAGGCAGGCGCCATGGGTCACGCAGATCACTCAATGCAGAAGTATAAATCAGCCTAAAGTGAACACACTGTTTTTCTTTACAAAGTGACAGCACCAACTAATGGTCTGGCATGCAGATTGTAGCACTTTCATTTTTCGACACCATTATCGTGTACTTACCCTCTTTGACAGTGCAGAGCCTCAGAGTCAAGAGGTCAAGATGATCTTTCAACAGGACAATCATGAGTCTCCACACTCGCTCAGTCATTTCATCGCTGCCCAGTTCACCCACATCTGCATGACATTTCCTTCAAGAACTGGGCTGAAGGGACATTACAGCAGCTTTTCCTTGTGCAACAGCCAGAACTTAACCTTCACACAGTCAAAGTCTGGTTCTGGGTCAGCAGCTCAGTGGGGAAACTGTCCTATTATCATGCCAGACAGTGGCGATCAAAGAAAACTGGGTTAAAGCCACAGATGGACGCCCTGGAAATAAATACAAAATTGCTGTGCTTCTAAGCAGAGTAAACCGTATTATAATAATGCCAATGAAAGAGAAAAGTACAGGCTGAACTTTTAGGCCAGTGCTTTTCAACCTTTTTAATTTTCCAAAAGATTCTACTTCCATATCTGTATTTTTACAACAATAATAACAAAGCTGCTCATTTTCTAGTCAAACTTTTTTACTAATATATTGAATATGGTTGCAAAAATAATCTGTTTTAAGTTAATTTTAAAAATATAATTTCAAAGACTTCTACAAACACTTTTTAAAAACAATAAAACACTTTTGCTCTCTCAATTTAGCATCAGCTCTTATCTTACAGCATCTGAGATGGCTGGTTCAAAGATTTTTTTTTCTAAACACCGCCTTTCCAAGAGCCTGCTCTACTGTGATTGGTCAGATGTGTTGTCCACTCTGTTGCTATTGGTCAATTAATTTAATACCAAATGCTCATCACCATGTCTGAATTTCAGCTCTTCCTCAGTACTTGTGATATGGAGAGTATAACAACAGAACTGGATTTACTTTATCAATTCAAGCATGTTATTATGCTTTGGAAACAGCAAAGTCCTTGCATAAATCCTTACTTTTGCAGTACGTAAAGCAACAATCTTTACAAGTCTAAAACAAAGCAAATTCTTTCAGTCTCAGATACATCTGCCGTGTTTGGGTGTCAAATGTTAACATTATTTAGTGCAGCCAATGAAGACCATAAATTAAAAAGTGTTATAAATATTAATCAACACATTGTGCTATGAATTTGAGCAGAATTACAAATTACCCCAGGCAGTTCAGAATCAATATATTATTTTGAGAATCAGTAAGCCCATTTATTGTGCACTTTGATTTCTAGATATTGACATCACGGGCTCATTGGGAATAAGTGCCCAGGGCTATATTTTTGAGAACTGAAAGATGTGTACCCGTGGGTATAAATGGCTGAATTTTGTGTGTAAATGAACAAGGGCCAGGTAATGCTCACTGCTTACCACTGGACTTTTTTTTTCTTTGCCATGACTGGTTTGTTCGGTAGCTAACCACGTATGTACACACTACAGTAACACCTGCAGTACACACTACTGCCAATTTAGTTACCTATTATTCACCCATACCGCATGTCTTTGGACTGTGGTTAAAACCGGTTATCCACTTAGATAAAATAAAACATGTAGTAGTACTAGGTACTTTTTTACATTTTTGAGGCCGTACTTCTTCACTTTTACTTGAGTACAAAGGTGTAGTCAGTATTTTTATACCAGGGTGATTTTAAACATGAGTATCTGTGCTTCTAATTGAGTAAAGGATGTGTGCACTTTTGCAATCTCTGCTGGCTTGCTTGCTTTGGGACTTGTGGAGCTGCGCATCGATAGATTTGCTCTTCAGTGTTTAGACTTTCAGCAAATGAAAATCGAACCACACCGAACTTAACTAAACTGAACTTCAACTCTAAAAACTGGACTGACACTGTTTCAATTTACTACTTGCTGCTTTGACACATTCTACATTGTAAAAGCGCTATAGAAATACATACAGTACATTGAATATAATGAGCCTGGGTTGCATATTAAACATGGGTAAATAATGTCCTCTCTTGTAATCAAATCTTTTGCTCCATTTTCTGATAGTGTTTACACCACCAAAATAAGGATGAAAGCAGGAAAACCTACAGTATTGATCCAGATCAATCCCTTATTTTTTACAGTTACCAGTTTGGATAAATTAACAGTGAGTTTCTTTAACCTCTCTTTCTCCCATGACCCAGATACTCCCAGCAATTCATAAGACCTCTTCTCATTACAGCAGCTGATATCTGGATCTCACAGCAGTGATTTGAGCTCCTGGAGTGGCACCTGACCAATCTCTGACAATCTCGACACCTCATTTATTTCATCTCCGAATTGAGCTTTTCTGAGTAAACCGAAAAGGCTGAATTCAATCTATCTGTCGATGGCAGTTCAACACCGACCCCATTTAAACTCTCACAAATGCAAGAGCGGAGAGCTGATTTTCCAGGGCAGCTAATCTCAAGGAAGGATGAATATTTCCAGAGGAGCGTCATCACTGCTGCGCTTTCACCGAGAGCCGGAGAAATGAAAATATGTTTAAGGCGATTGATTTCAGACGCATTAAATGGAAACGCAATTATGAGGAAGCAAATTACTGAAATAATCATTCCCACACATTTTCTATTCTATTATCGATGGTTTCTCTGTGACATAAATGTGTCCTCCTTGTAACAACACATCACCAGCAGATGAGTTTTTCCGGACGCCTCGTTCCTGACCAGCTGCACCTCCTCTCCATTTTCCCCCTTTCTGTCACATCCATTAGTCTTCATTAGACCAAAAGGTGAATAAAAGACTGTCGTTTCAATTATAAGCTCCAGCTTGTGTGTAATTGAAAGAGGCTTTATTACCGTTTCCGATGATTTCCCTGTTAGATCCATGTCTGTGGTGTTTGAATGAATAAAAGAAAACACAAAACTCATGAAACCAAGCTTAAATACACACTTTGTGCACAATCCAGAGTTGAACAGTACTAAATAATCTATATTCATTCATTCATTCATTTTCTTTCTGGCTAAATCCCTTTATTAATCCGGGGTTGCCACACTGGAATGAAACGCCAACTTATCCAGCATGTTTTTACTTAGCGGATGCCCTTCCAGCCGCAGCCCATCACTGGGAAACATCCATTCATACTCATACACTCGGAGGAAACCCACATGAACGCGGGCAGACCATGCAAACTCCACAGAGAAATGCCGACTGACCAAGCCGAGGCTCGAACCAGCGACCTTTTTGCTGTGAGGCGACAGCTAGGGATGCAACGATTAACCGATTTCACTATTAACCGCGGTTTGTTTCGTTATGGTTAATTTATCGTAAAGGGTTCTCAACACCGTGATTCTGCATGAAACAAAACAGCAGCAACTTAAAGTTATGCCAACTGTGCGCTAGATTAAAGTTCAGAGCTTGTACACAATACGCATGCAAATTGGATTAAAGGCTGATTTTAATTATAGCTGAAGAGATTTTTAACTAAGGGTCATTCAAATATTCATCTATTACGCGCACAAGTTCGTTATTTCCAACGGAGGCATCTGGTTTGCGAGCATATTAGTGCCTTTCAGAAAGAGGTTCAGCAGTCTTTGACAACATTTGTTCTATTTAAAAGGGAAATACTTAACTAATATGATGTTTAAATTTACAGTAGATAAAAACAAGTTTCAAGTTTTCATGTGATTTTCTAAACTAGTAGTATTTTGAAAAGAAAGAACGCATAATAACCGTGATACCGTGATTATTCCTCAGTCTGTAATCGTACAACCAAAATCTCCAATCGTTGCATCCCTAGCGACAGCACTACCTACTGCACCACCACATTGCCTGAAATCTATACAAAAGCACTTTTGGTTCGCACATGGGTTCGTTTGACGTCATAGTTTGATACGTTCAGTTTGAACGTGTCTTCTGAACTCGCACCTGTGAACCGTACGAGAGACCGCCTGAAAGAGGTGGTCTCGGGTACAGTTCATGCGAACTCTGATAAAGTTCACTTCTGATGTGAATGCAATTGTACCAAATAACGGAAGTGAACCGCCAACTGTACAACAAACTATCGTTTTCATAATAATTGTTCGTGTGTGTGTGTGTGTGTGTGTGTGTGACGTTTTGTACCTTGGTGACAAGCGGTACTGAGCCAGGGCAAACACATTGATACACAGTGATGTCTGCTTGTCTTCTCCAAAAACAGCTTCTGCAGACACTGTGTGATGTTCTGAATGTTTATAATATGTTTGCGGCAGATAGACGCGAGTCGCTTTCTGTATGTCCAAAACTAAAAGACTCAGTAAAAACAGAATGACAGCGACGTGCGGACATCTTTCCATTTCGGCGCTTTGCTTTCGTGACCATCACCTAGCAACAGACATAAACCAAACAACCAATAAACCATTTCGATGACGCAAGGGTACTGGGGTTCAGAAGGAAAAACGACAGTGTGAACACAAACCAAACAAAAAATGGCAAGGGGGGACAATTGAACTTAGGTACGGTCCAGGCAAGTGAACCAAGTGTGAAAGCACCATTAATTACGGACCAGAGTGGAAAACACAAAGTACTCTCATTTCCTTAAAGGACACCTATGATGAGAATATATGTAGGTATAGTGTGTCCCCTGGTATATATTGGAGTGCTATTAACACACATCTCTTTTTAAACATTTCCTGTTGTTAAAATATGTTAAAATTTCCTGAGGTTAAAATCCCAGTGATTTTGAGGCCCACCGCAACATGACGGAGTGCGTTTTTCCCACAAACCCACTGATTGATTGACAGGCGCCATGTTTCTATAATAACATGTCCACAGAACATTATATTTTAAAGAAATGGATTAAAATCTGTGATATTTATACGTTTTAAATTTGAAAGCAAAAGTTTTTAACGTTTTTAAAAAAGCATGTTTGTAATAAAGACAATAAAATCGATGCAATTCTCAACCACTATAATCATAGCATGGTGTCAGTAAACGCTAATATGTGTGTGTGCACTGCCAACAGCATTTGTTTGTGACTCAACATTTCAGAAAGGCTTGAACAAACTCCACCACAAAAACATGAAATAAAGTTGGTATCATGACTAATGAGCTGTTTTCAGCTTAATTCGTGTCTGTTTTATCACTTACTGCTGTTTATCTGATGTAATGCAGGAAAAGCAGACATGCACGGGAATGGTGGGCGGGGAGAAGCAGCTCGTTTGCATTTAAAGCCACAGGCTACAAAAACAGCTACACTGTACTCAGACACTAACATGGACAGATTGTGGAGGCTATAATAAAGATCTGATGGGCATTCAGAGCTGTAACCTAACAGATACATTCAGCAGATACCAAAGACTTCTTACATCTTGTAAAAGGGGTAAAATATAGGTGCTCTTTAAGATATTAAATAATCATGTCATTCATTTAAAACAATAAAAATAAAGAGATGCACAATATGTAAGAAAGCCTCCTATTGCATCTCTGAGTAAAACAACCAAACAAAAAGTCGAGAGAAACATATTTTAGAATAAATTACCAGGGATTATAAGACTAAACTTAATACTTTGATTCAGCAGGACTGCATTAAAGTGATCAAAGGAGACAGCTAAGGCACATATGTAAAGTTTTCTACCTCAAATAAATATTCTTTTGAACCTTCTCTTCTTCATTCTTTGATTTGTAATGCATCATGGTTTCAACATAAATATGCAACTCTGCCATTCTGAATAAATGCATTTATAGTATTTGATCTAAAGTACACTAGAACATTGAAATTTTACAATTTATTTAATAAAATAATAAAATAAATATCATATAATAAACATAATATAATATAATGTAATATAATTTAATAATAAATATATGTAATATAATATAATATCATATGATATAATATAATATAATATAATATAATATAATATAATATAATATAATATAATATAATATAATATAATATAATAGCAGCAGAGTGGCTGGTTGCTTCGAGCTAGTTGACATTTCTGTGTGGAGTTTGCATGTTCTCCCCCTGTTGATTTGGGTTTCTTCTGGGTGCTCTGGTTTCCCCCACAGTCTAAACACATTTGTTTTAGGTGATTTGAATAAACAAAATTAACAGTGTATGAGTGTACAGTGTAATATAATATAATAATATAATATAATATAATATAATATAATATAATTTAATATACAAACATTGAACTGTAACGATGATACAAATACACCCAGCAGATCTTCTCATTAATCCAATTGTGGAGTTGTAAGAAATATGAATCATTCAGAGCTAAACAACATAACAGTGTTTTCTAAATGTATTGCTATGACTCATTCAGAACTAGAGGTCTTAAATCAGAGTATTTTTCAACATTAGTCTTTTCTCTAAAGTGCCTGATATATGTAGATTGTTTCAATGCAAGTCTAAAATTCTCATGGTTTAGTCCATTTGATACAATAAAGTCTATCCTGCTTACTATGCATTCATATATTACTCAGAAGCACAAGTATTATAGCATTAATGTCCTGCAAAGATTTTGTACTCTTTCAGGGAGATACTGTGAAAAGAGTCATTTGAGAAAGATATATTATACAATCATCCCACTGCAGTGCAGGCTCCAGGACATCCTTTATCAAAATGAACTTCACTTTGTTTTTAAATGAATGATAGATCAGGTACAGTGAGGTAAAGGACAGGTTTAGACTTTAAAGCACTTTTTACATTAAAGTTGAACTAAGAGAAAGCCTTTTTGGACTAACTAGCCTCAAGATTACTGCATTCTGCTTCAAGATAAAACATTACAGTTACATGAAGATGATTAGGAAAGAAACTGCACTGTAAAATATATCTGTTGATTTACAGCTTCAGAAATATGAGATTCAGACGCGTTTTCTGTTTATTTATGGTTGTGAATTGTAATTTTGGGATGTTGATCTCAACTCTGTCGACTTCTGGGGTCCGTTCTTCGTACGTGGATTACTCAGTTAGCTGGATTTGGATATTGACGATTTGACACGATCCAGGATCGTTTCGTTCTTCAAAGCTGATCCGAGAATTGATGTCATGGCAACAGTTCTGCTAGGTCAAACCTGATTGGGAGCAGGTTCAATTCATATAAACAGGATTAGATCGGCTCAGTTCAAGCAAAGATAATACAGAAACTATGTTTCAAATTCTGATATTTTCTTACAGTAGTAGTTATATACACTTGGGAAAATGGTACATATTTTTAAACTATATATATAAAGTTATAGTCATTAATAAAATAAATAAAGTTATACATATTAATAAAACGTATGCAATCTGCACCCTCGAAATGAAAGTACAAAGACTGCCACCTGGTGGTGCAAAGAGAAAACTTATTGATATGAACTTTTTAGATCGCTTTAGTACAAATTGTGTATAATAGAAATGCACAATATGTGACTTTTTTTAAAGCAATAATACATGTCAGCAGTCATAAACATGTTTTAATAGTTAATATGCCAGTGATTTGAAGCTTCACAAAAGTTGCAGACGCCTTTACCAATATGAAAACGCTTTTGTAAACAACCAGTTATTCTTTACACCGATTAAAAAACGGCTACAATAATAAAGAAAATCTTTTCTAAATGTAGAACTAAATACACTGATTTGCATTGTAACACATGATGAATACTCTTGTCTTGACAAATGAAAGTGTAAAGCCTGCAGCTCACAACAAATGTGGAAAGTTCTTGTGTCATATTTAACAAGCCGTTTACTGCTAATTTGATGTAATTTTGCTCACATGGATACTTGAATATTAATCAGATGATGTCATTACGCTGCTGTGCCGTCAGCCAATCGTTGCATTGCTGATCATGATTTCGAGGATCGATAGATCTGTCCTCCATAACACACGCAGCGATCTCAGATCAGTTTATCCAGACATTCTAATCTGATTCGCGAACTTGTTTGAAGAACCAAATTAGCGAGAGATCAGTTATCAAGATTAAAAGATCCAGCATCTGCCAAATAATCTTAGATCATTTAAGCGAGGTACGAAGAACGGCACTCTGATGTTCAAAATTCAACTCCACAACGTGACTTTTATTGACATTTTACTAGTTTGAAATAATGGATTTGGTTCAGGGCTAATGGTTAAAATAGACAGTGCAGCAGGTCTCTTGCCCTGAGTCAGCATTCAGTCCCAGGGATTGAGGGAGAAGTCCTCATTTAGTGTTTATATGAACACAATTATCTTTCTAATGATATATATTGTGGTTATAAAATTACAAATATAGCAGGGCATTAAATTACTGTTTATTTCTTTGCATTTTAACTTTTAAACTATACAATCATGTGTCTCTGCATGATTTGTATCTCATTTTGTGAACCGACTGACAGTTGCTCACTCCCCTCATTCTCCCCTGCTCTGCTGGCCACACCTGCTCCCGCCCTTTGCTCGTGGAGCTTCACGCCCACTATGATGCATCTTTTGAAGAAATTCTGAGGTAGACTTGAACCGAAAGTGGGGGGTGTCATGACCTTTTAAAAAATGTCATTATAAATGGAAGTCAATGGGGTAAAAACAGCCCCCAACATAACAGAAGGGTAGTACATTTTAACAATACACAAAAATAAATGCTTAGTTTTTTTTTTTCAACACTCAGATTCCAGATTTTTAAATAGTTGTATCTTGGCTAAATATTGTCCTATGCTAACAAACAATCAATTATTTATAAAGCTTTCAGATGATGTAGAAATATATGACTGGTTTATATAATATAAAATAAAAACTAGTAAAATCAGTACTAAAAAAGCCTGTTGAGCAAAAATGGACCAGTTTTGAAATCGTATACTTACACCAGATTCATACAAACCAAAACATGTCTGAAATAAGCTATATATAGACATCAATACCCAACTATTCTCCCATAATTTGTCTTTCTTTGAGAAGATAAATCATATGTTGTATGTGTAATGGGGTCGGTGGAGGAGGAAAATCACTCTTCCAGCTTTGAACTTCTTTATAATTTATTAAATTACAGGCACTGATGCATTTAACTGCATCTTTCTGATATATGTTCACTAATGGACCCTATATCATGTCAAGGTGAAGGACTTTCTTAGAAATGCATTTAAAACAAAGACAATTTGTCTTCTTTTCACAAAATAAACGGCAGGTGCTTTGCTGAATCCATTAAATAATATTGATGATGGTAAAATATCGGTGCTCTATAATAACCCAACAATCAATATTAGGCTGATGACGCACAATGAAAATATTTAGGAATTGCATGGAGCCTTATCTGAAAAAGAGAAGAGAAAATGACAATAAAATGTACGGTTCTCATCGTGGTTAAAGGTTATCATTTATACACTATAAAAGATTATATGATCAATTAGCCATGAAAACATTTGTTTTTAGTTTATTGTAACTTACTCTACCAAGTTAATCATGTTCTGACCTAATTTTAAAATTACACAAGCTGTTATTAGCCAGTTTAGCACAGGGTTGTTTAAACTCAGTCCTAGAGGGCTGGTGTTCTGGAAAGTATAGCTCAAACTTGCTTCAACAAAGCTGCCAGTTTGTGGTATACCTAGTAAAAGCTTGATTACCTTAATTATTACCTCAATAATTATAAATCAAATGTCTTATTAAATTAACTAAAATGAGAGCGTCTTCAATTATTTAAAATTAAATGTCAATAAAAAATTCTAATTAAAACAAAACAAGGTTTTCAAAAATAATAATTATTATGATTATAATTTATTGAGAATTGAATAAACTCTTAAATAAAATGTTTTATATAATATTATTATGGAGAATTTAATTAAATGAGAATTCAATCAAATATTTAATTTAAAAAGTTTTATTACTATTATTATCATTATTATTCTTATTAAAATAATTCAGTCAAATGAGACTTTAATCAATAATTAAAAGTTAAACGTCATATAATAGAAAAATGAAAATTAAATTAAAGCTTAGGGTCTTTAATAAATAATACTTGTTATTGTTAAAAAAATTGGTAACACTTTACAATAAGGTTCATTAGTTAATGCATTTACTAACATGAACTAATTATGAACACATGAACATCATTTATTAATCATAATTGAACATTTACTAATGCATTATTAACATCCAAGTCCATGCTAGTTAACATTAATGCACCATGAGTTAACATGAACTACCAATGAACAACTGCATTTTTATTAACTAACGTTAACTACCATGAATAAATACTGTAGTAAATGTATTGTTCATTGTTTGTTCATGTTAGTAAATGCATTAATTAACATTAACTAATTACTAATTAACCTTATTGTAAAGTGTGACCAAAAAATTAAATGAGAAGTGAAACTCAAATCAAATGTTTCATATGTTATTATTATTATTATTATTATTATTATTATTATTATTATTATTAATAATAATATTATTATTATGATAATTTGATTAAAATTGAATCAAATATTTTAAATCAAATGTTTGATATATTATTAATAATATTATAAGAATTTAGCTAAATGGGAATTGAATCAACTTTTTAAAATTAAATGTTTTATATTATTAAAAACATTCTATTTAAAACAGTTGATTAAATTCTCATTTACAGAAATTAATTGTAATAATAATAATAATAATATCAATATTTTATTATTTGTAATAATTTTTATAATATTATTATTATTATTAATATTATTATTATTATCATAACAATATCATTTTTATTCATTACATTCACAGTTAAGCTCAAAAGAAGAAGTGATCACAGATCTTACAACTTTGTGTTTTTCAATACTGTAAATCAGCAGTGCCAAAATATCTCATAAAAGCAGAAAACTGACACTTATTTTCAATTCATTCCCACACATCAGTCAAAGAAAGAGTGCTGGAAATCCTCCATGGCAGGCTTGTGTTGACAGGTTGACATTGTGCCCAGCAGTGAAGCTCCTGCACGCCCTCCTGTCTACAACATCTGACCTCACAATGACTGAACCGCTGCCACGTCCAATCTGCCACAAAACCTGCACCAGCCTCGTCACTCAATCACACCTCAAACAAGCATGTGTTTATTATTTTGTTTAAATAATAATAATAATAATTATTATTATAATTTAGCACCATCACCTCACAGCAAGAAGGTTACTGGTTAATCCCAGCTGGTCCAGTTAGCATTTCTGTGTGGAGTTTGCATGTTCTCCCCATGTTGTTGTGGGTTTCCACAGGGTGCTCTAAACTCCCCCACAGTCCAAACACATGGCGCTATAGGTGAATTGGCGCTAGTGTGTGAGTGCATGTGTGAATGACTGTGTATGGGTGATTCCCAGTACTTGGTTGCGGCTGGAAGAGCATCCGCTTTGTAAAATCTGTGCAGGACAAGTTAGTGGTTCATTTCGCTGTGGCGACCCCAGATTAATAAAGATACTAAGCCGACAAGAAAATAAATGAAAGCATGAATGATAATCATCACTAACGTTATTATTATTAATAGTATTAACAATGTTCTTCCGTTGAGCTTAACCTATTAATGACACTGTTATGAAAGTTCAGACACTTTTAATGAGAAAGTTTGATGTCAAAAGTGATCAGAAAAACTTATTCATGACAATTATAACTGCCTCATGACAATCATGTTTATGACAGATTTATTATTTAAGTCATTTGTGCCATTATTTGTTAGATCTCATTGCTAGTTTTGTGGTGAACAATTCCTCTGTGCATGTCAATATTTAAAATAAAAAAATAGTTTGCCCTTGTTATACAAAATTGAAATTTGAAAATGCACTTCCTGATCGTTAACAATCTAGGTGCAGAGTCTAAAGTGCAGGTTGCAAAGCATTAAAGGGGTGTCCGAATCCACTTTTGCTATTTTAAGGATATAAAAATATGCTCTGCGCTGCTATGCATGGTCTAACAGGGTTGTGTTTATTCTCATAATGAGTTATGGGTGTGTTTTGAGCTAGACGTGGATTAAACCAATCGGAGTCTCATTTTCCATTCCATTTCCATTGCGTCGTGCCATGGCGCATTTGCTATTTACATGAGGCCTTTGTAAGTGGATAAACTGAACGCTTCAATACCAAGAAAACAGTTAAACAGAGCATCTGCAGTGCGAGGATAAAGAACAAGCCTCCTCCATTCAGCCTCTTAACTTTACTTTTACTCTTTTACTTTTGTGGATAAGGAAACGGTGTTACGCACTCTACTGAAGACATTCATAAGCCTATATTTAATTTCATAAGTGCAAAGATTTGTTTCAAAACAATTTCTAAATTCAGTTCTAATTTCCAGCAAATTAATAAATTAACAATTATAATGAAGTGTGGTCAAAAAAACCAAAAACACATACTATTCTTATGTCCCATATGTTCATGCAGACATCTCCAAAACCTGACAGGTGGACAAATCTAAACTTGTTTAGGTTTTTATATTTATGTAGAAAACAATAATTTTTGTAACAGTTTAATCCTTTATTTTTTTTTTTTTACTTTAACAAAAACACTTCTGTAAAAAAAAATAAATAAATAAATAAAAATAAAAAAAATCTGTAATTTTACCTTTTATTTCTGGCATCTGGGGTGCCGAAAAAAAAAAAAACGTAAAATAGCGGCGGTTAAATTACAAAATTATATCATAAAATAGCAAATATTAAATCACAGAAATTTTCTTAAATTTTACATTTCTGGTAAATTTCAGTCATTTAATATTAGTTATTTTACAGTAAATTTTTACCACGCCCCTCCAACTGTCAGCTTTGACAACAAACAGAAATGATGAGGAGTCTGTTGGGTTGTAATAACTCTCCCCAAACCCTTTTTCCCCATCTTTCTAAATGAAATGCCCACTTTGCTACATCCAATCAGCTATCAGCAGAAAAAAACAAGCCACGCCCACTGTTTTCACATTTAGTATTCTGTTTTTCTAGGAACTGCTTCACAATATTAAAAAAGTTGCAGCTTCCAGTTAAAATAAACTTTAATGAGAGTTGCCATAAGCATGCATAAAATCTTATGAACACCCGCTACACGTATTACCATTTCCCTCCCTCTCTTCAGTTTTTGGTTTCCTGCCACATTCGCAGTCTCCCGAGGTTCGCTAACAGGCTGATTAAATCATTATGAAGAGACTCTCTTAAGTTCCCTCATTAAACTCCTTTGCTCAATGTTCACGTGCTTCCATTATGTTTTTAGGATATTACCTTACATGTACTGTGCAACGGAGCTGTGAAAGGTCTGCGAAGATCACAGTGCACAATTAACTGTCTGAATGGACTTAATTAGCTATTCCACTCTCCATATGTCTAACTAATTTGCATAATGCCAGTCTTCATTGGCTGCCACTGTCCACTTTGATCCTCAAACTCCAAAATATGTATATGAATTACTGTTGGTAAAGACTCCATAACAAATTTAGATGCTTTAAAATAGCACAACAGGGGTATTTCATGAATAAAGGCATTGAGGTCTTTTTGTAAAGCTGATTTAACTTTATTTTGGTGCATGCTTTGACAAAAGGACAGCAATGGGAGCACATATGCCAGTGACTTACACTTAATCTATGTTAATAAGAACACATAAAAGAGCTAACAGATCATATACAATAATTATTATGCATAAAATCATCCAGCTGAGATGGCTCCAGAATGTAAATAAATCTCAGTAATTTCAAAGGCGTATATGAGAGTCGTGACATGTTTAAAACTGGTTGCAAGGCTGCTCTTCATGAGGACAATTAGCTTTTTGTTCTATGGAGAAAGTATGGGTGTCGTGTGAGGACGCTGGACAACAGGGTAACGATGCAAATGCAGTTTTGTTAAGAGAATTGTCTAGCAAGGGCCAAAGCAGGAACAAAGAGGTGTATGCAGAGTAATTCAAATCATGTTTGGTAAAAGTTGAATGTTTGGTACAGGCAGCTAACTACGTAAACAAGAAAGCAAAGGACAAATGCGGCAAGGGAAACACGTTATGAAGGTCATTAAACAGTATAACAAGACTCAGCAAAGTGTGTGAGAATGTGAGTTGTATAAATAGTCCAAGTAATGAGTCAATCATGACCTTTAGCTGTATGTATATAACATTAGCCCCAAGTTCTGTTTAGTGGAAAGAAGATCTTTAAAACACATTTCTAAACATAATAGTTTTAATAACTCATTACTAATAACTCATTTCTATTTTCTTTGCAGTAAATAATATTTGACTAGATATTTTTCAAGATGCAGCTTAAAGTGACATTTAAAGGCTTAACTAGGTTAATTAGGTTATAAAAAATTAAAAACCTAAAAAAATCAAATGTACATAAGTATTCACAGCCTTTCCCGTGAACCTTTAAGCTTGGGTACATTCCGTTTCCACTGTTCACTCTTC
The DNA here is from genome assembly GCF_049306965.1 of Danio rerio. Classification (NCBI taxonomy): domain Eukaryota; kingdom Metazoa; phylum Chordata; class Actinopteri; order Cypriniformes; family Danionidae; genus Danio; species Danio rerio. The sequence continues at coordinate 52,932,290 of NC_133189.1, forward strand.
AAATGTTTCAGCAGCTTAATTGGAGTTCACCTGTGGTAAATTCAGTTGATTGGACATGATTTAAAAAGGCATACACCTGTCTATATAAGGTCCCATTGTTGACAGTGCACGTCAAAGCACAAACCAAGCATGAAGACAAGGGAATTGTCTGTAGACCCCCGAGACAGGATTGTCTCAAGGCACAAGGCTGGGGAAAGTTACAGAAAAAAATCTGCTGCTCTAAAAGTTCCAATGAGCACAGTGGCCTCCATCGTCAGTACGTGAAAGATGTTTGGAACCACCAGGACTCTTCCTACAGCTGGCCGGCCATCTAAGCTGAGTGATTGGGGAGAAGGGGGAGAGGTGATCAATAACATAATGGTCACTCTGTCCGAGCTCCAGTGTGGAGAGAGGAGAACCTTACAGTAAACCTGTATGGTAGAGTGGCCAGACAGAAGACACTCCCCGTCGGAATTAGCCAAAAGGCATCTGAAGGAAACAAAATTCCTTGGTCTGATAAGACTAAAATTAAACTGTTTAGCACCAGGCTAATATCATCCCTACAGTGAAGCATGGTGGTGGCAGCATATTTTCAGCAGCAGGAACTGGAAGACTAGTCAGGACAGAGAGAAAGGTGAATGCAGCAATGTACAGAGACATCCAGAATAAAAACCTGCTTCAGAGTGCTCTTGACCTTAGACTGGGGTGAATGTTCTTCCGGCAGGACAATGACCACCAAAATATCAATGTAGTGGCTTTACAAAAACTCAGTGAATGTCCTTGAGTGGCCCAGCCAGAGCCCAGACCTAAATCCTATTGAACAGTTTTGGAGAGATCTGAAAATGGCTGTACATCGTCACTTCCCATCCAACCTGATAGAGCTTGAGAGGTACTGCAAAGAGGAATTGGCAAAAATTCAGGTGTGCCAAGCTTGTGGGACCATATTCAAAAAGACTTGAGACTGTATTTGCTGCCAAAGGTGCATCAACAAAGCATTGAGCAAAGGCTCTGAACACTAATGTACATGTGATTTTTCTGGATTTTTTAAAAAATAAATTTGCAACAATTTTAAAACTCTTTTTCACATTGTCATTATGGGGTATTGTGTGTAGAATTGAGGAAATAAATGAGTTTAATCCATTTTGGCAAAAAAAAAAAAAAAAAAAACGAAAAACAAAAAAAAAACATTATTAATGTGGCAAATGTGAAGTGAATATGAATACTCTCCAGATGCACTGTATATGGGATCTCCTACAATAGGTTTATAACAGGAAAACAACTTGTTTTTTTATTTCTGTTTAAACAGGGCAATTTACAGCACAGCACAAAAAATAATATATATATATATATATATATATATATATATATATATATATATATATATATATATATATATATATATATATATATATATATATATATATATATATATATATAATTCCATGACTTATTTTAAGCTGAAACTTCTCAAACACTGAAGGCTGATGCTTATGAAATCTTATAAGAAGGGGAAAATAGGAGCCATGTAAAAGAGGTGCAAAATGAAGTATAACTGCACACGCTGAGGAATCTGGAGAGCCGTGGTAAAGGAGATGGGCTATTTTAGAGGATAGCTGTTTTTTTCAACACAAAAGAAAAACACCTTCCTTACTGATCTGCCAACTGGATTATACATCCTGATTTTCAGCAACAATCCAGGATAATGTGTTAGATTGCACTGACACAAAAAGCCCCTTTGGCGTTCCGGGTGGGGGTGGGGGTGGGGGTGAAGATAAATAAAGAAAAATAGCAAATGGAAAATAAGGGGTATTTTCTTGGATTTAAAACACCTAGCGGCATGCATCTTAGCTTTAGATCGATCAGAAACATTTACAAGTCAACAAATTCACATCAGCTCAAGAAGCAAACTGCCTCTAGCTTTCTTTAGCATCACTTATATATAGGGATCTTGTGATAATCACACACCAAAGACTTTCTAAAAGTACACTCTTTCAGACCTGTAGATCATTTTCTTGCACACAAAATTGCGGTAATGCAAGTAATGAATGTGCAAAAGTTTACCTGTGTCTTCATCAAATGAATGGATTGACATTCATGCAATGCACAGAGAAAAATAACTACACAATATAAAGACACACAGTGTTAACCAGGGACGGAATCGGACAGTTTTTTTATGAAATTTATTTTCCAATTAAAATTGTGACGATAGCTTTCGCTGTCAAACTTGCTGGCTTCCACACTATTCCTCCACACAAATTCATTAAGTTAACATTGTTGGGATTCAGGCTTAAAAAAATGAACAAAGCCTACATTATAAAGATGCTACACTGCTGTCTCCAAATTTGTCTCTCTTAGAACAAAACATGCAAGATAATAAGAATTCACTTAGATCAGTAGTTCCCAAAATATCATATATGTTACTAAACTGAGGTTAAAATTAAATTAAACAAAAAAGACTATAAAAAATATCTGGTTGTTAGACAACTGCATTTTTTGTGATGTTGATAAGCTTGTTTATATATTTATTCAGAACTTTAAATAACACCTTTAAAACTGCATGAAACCTTTAAATAAAAATAATAATAATAATAATAATACATGTGGCTCCTGAAGATACATCAAGGTCTATTTAGGTGAAAATGATTAGCCTGTGCAAGAAAATGAACATTATTTACAACATACCTTAAATCCACAGACAATCCAATATTGTTACTTTTTATGACCGAAACAAGACATATTTATTCACAAAGTTTTCATTCAGATGTCAGACCAATGTTAAAACAAAACATTACAAGAAAAGAGCATTTAAAAATGAACATCTATAGCTGCATCACCCTGAATAGGTCAAGGTGGACACCCATGACATGTGCAGTCCGACAAGGCTCGATTCTGGCACCTCTCCTGTTCAACCTTTATATGCTTCCTCTGAGCCAAATAATGAGAAAGAACCAAATTTCCTACCACAGCTATGCTGATGACACTCAGATCTACTTAGCCTTACTGCCTAATGACTACAGCCCCATTGACACCCTCTGCCAATGCATTGATGAAATCAACAGTTAGATGTGCCAAAACTTTCTTCAGTTAAACAAAGAGAAAACTGAAGTCATTGCGTTTGGGAACAGAGATAAGGTTCTCAAGGTGAATGCGTATCTAAGGGTCAAACAACAAAAAATAAGCTCAAGAATCTTGGTGTGACTCTGGAGTCAGATCTGAGTTTCAACAATCATGTCAAAGCAGTTAGTAAATCAGCATACTATCATCTCAAAAACATTGCAAGAATCAGATGCTTTGTTTCCAGTAAATACTTGGAGAAACTTGTTCAAGCTTTTATCAGCAGCAGGGTGGATTACTGTAAACGCCTCCTCACTGGCCTTCCCAAAAAGACAGTCAGACTGTTACAGCTCATCCAGAATGCTTGGGCCAGGATTCTGACCAGAACCAGGAAATCAGAGCACATCACACCGGTCCTCAGGTCTTTACACTGGCTCCCAGTTCCATTCAGAGTACATTTTAAAGTATTACTACTTGTCTATAAATCACTAAATGGCCTAGGACCTCAATACATTACAGATATGCTCACTGAATACAAACCCAACAGATCACTTAGATCTTTAGGATCATATAAACTAGAAATTCCAAGGGTTTCAATGGCTTTCAGCTACTAACAGCGCCCCTTACTGCTGGAATCAGAAATGATCAGATGTGCTCCAACATTAGGCTTATTAAAATCAAGACTGAAATCACACGTTTAACTGTGCCTTAACTGAATGAGCACTGTGCTACGTCCAACAGATCGCACTATTTTGTCTTTCTTTCCTTTTTCATCCTTTTATAACCTGTTTTAACACATTTTATCCATTTTTATCAGTTTTTTATCATTTTTATTATTTGTTTTTATTTTTCTTATACTTGTCTCTTTTATTCCTGTTTACGTAAATCACTTTGAATTGCCACTGTGTATGAAATGTGCTATATAAATAGACTTGCCTTGAATCCGAACCCATTAACACTGCATGCTAGTCTGGAACTCTCAATTAAATTTAATTCAATTCAATTCAATTCAGCTTTATTTGTATAGCGCTTTTTCAATGTAGATTGTGTCAAAGCAGCTTCACATAAATGGTCATAGTAACTGGATCAGGGTAGTTCAGTTTTTGGTGTTTAAGTTCAGTTCAGTTTAGCTCAGTTCAGTGTGGTTTGAAGTCGCTACTGATTGTCCAAACACTGAAGAGCAAATTCATCGATGCGTAGCTTTACAGATCCTGAACCATGCAAGTCAGTGGCGACAGCGGAGAGGGAAAAAAAACTTCACCAATAGGAGAGTGAAAAATAAAAACCTTGAGAGAACCAGACTCAGTTCGGCACGACCATTTTAATTTCTCGGCTGGCCAAAAGTCTTGTGCAGAGCTGCAGTCTCAGCGGTGGAGGCTGGAAGCTGGCCGCTTCACTAAATCACTTGAAATCTCAACTCTACAACATGAGGTTTAATACCTCAATTTGCTTAACTGTTTATTTGCTGAAATTGTTCCAGAGCGATGCATAAAACATGACCACTAAGTGTCACTGTAGAGAAGGGTTTGGAAACGTTTCGAAGCTTTGACTGTTTCAGTGTTTCATAAAGCCTCACTTTGCCCATCCCTACTTGTAATGCCTTTACATTAAATAAAATGCAGATATCTTCATTTCTGATATTAAACCCCTGATTGCAAATGAAATGGCAAACTCAATCCAAAGGGCAAACTACTGGGATTTCTCTTTTTTTCCCTCTATTAATGGAAAATGACCATTGAACGACAAACCCCATGCAAAGTCAAAATGACTATTTGATGAGCCATTGCTGGAAAAAATAAAAGAAATTGAGTGTAATTGCAGAGCAGGTGGTAGAGAAGCCTTTTACATCAAACAAAAAAGTGAGCGTGCTGTGACAGAAACTGTTAGCATAACAATTATCCAATCACGGTGCCATTAAACAGGGAAAAGAAAGCATGGAAATGCAAGAAGGGAGAAAAGGGAGATAAAAATAGCGAGAGCGGGGGAAACAGCTTTAATAAAACATATCAAACGCTCCCTCGCTATTAAACCTGGGAAAATGATAAATAAATGAGTTCAACAGCCAGCAGGTTAGACGACAATTTAACTGAACTGAGGGGGATAAGTGAGTCAGATTATACAAAACACCGTTTCTATTTCTACACATTAGCACAGGGTTGTCAACATCACACAGCATGA
>NC_133189.1:52947500-52977500 GCF_049306965.1 Danio rerio
GGGACTAGACAATAGACGGGAGAGCGCATGACACAGAGAGACAACACAAGCCATGCGCTCACATAACACAGGACAAGAACATGCGGCCAATGAGAGAACTCATTAACCGCATGTTCATGACAAGACAAGCACAACACTGAAGCACACGACAAAAGCACGTGACCACAATGTAAACACCAAGCCACGTGCTTTGACAAGAGACGCAAGACACGAGCACACGATGAATGAAAACTCACCGTGCGCTCACACACGCAGCGTGCATGCTTCATCCCAGCGCCGACCAAAACCGAAACCAACAAGACTGAGACGCTGGGAATGAAACACCACGCTGCAAACAGACAAAAACACAAACACGAGTACAAGAGCGCACGCGTCTGAGGGATGCAGAACGCGCGCGCAGCCGCGTCAAGCAGGAGCGCGCACACTCTGCATACACCCACGACGGCACGCGCGCACACAGAGACAGAAACAGGACCAGACATGGGTAGTGTCTGAGCTCTGCCACCAAAACAAGAATTTACAAGACCAGAGTGGCAGAACCCTGACAATAGGAATGAATAATGTCATTTTTTCTGTTTAGAATTTAACTGAGCCTTTATTTGTCATTTATAAAGGATTTATAAAGCATGAATAGTCCTCACTTTAGATTAGGTCACAAAACTAGAAGTTGAGTTAATAAAGCATTTATTAACATACATAGTAACCATTAATATGCCTGAATAATAAGACATATAAACGTTAATTTCAATAGCTTAATCATTTACCAACTCATTCTGAATGATCCTAAAAACTCTCAACTACTCTTAAATACAACTGGTTTGTTAATAATGCAATACTTAATTTAGTATTGAAAAATTAATAATTTACTAAGTATGAAAATACAATTATTAAGCACATTTTAAATGTGGTTATAAGTCAAGAATAGAGCTGCAGTTATAAACTGCTTACTAACGTTTATTAATGTAGAGTTAATGCTTAACGGATAATGAATTCACTATTTGCTAATGCTTAATAAATGATTTATAGTGTGTAGTTATTATAAAGTGCTATTGAAAATTCTTCAGGTCTCAGGAAGATAAATCCTAATGTACCTGTAGCAATAATATTGCTTAACGCAATTAATTTGGGTGCAATAGATCGCCTAGCAAAAAATACATATCGTGACAGCTCTAACGCTCATATTTGGGTTGCAACAACCTAGTGTAGACTTTCACAAATCACATGATCTACACAAACATAAACACTGATAAATCAGAGCAGACCATAAAATATCCATACCACACATTTGGTCAGGGTTCAAAGCAATGTTGCATGTTCAGATATGCATCCTTGATCAAGTTTTTATCACATCCCCTGCACATGTTTGTAGTAACATTCATAAATTAAGCATTAACTTACAACCTATTTCTGTAATGTGTATTATGTATAATGTGTCAAAGATATGATAAACATATGACGCACGAAAATGCATCAACCTTTGCCATCAGTTGCTCATGAGCAGAAGATTCCAGTACACTGGCAGAAATTGTAAGCACATTTAAATATGTAAATGCAATCAGGGACGGAAAGAGAGTGTGTGTTGTTTTTGGGGTGTGGACTACAAACATTTCATTAGGTGAAAACAGGACCCTCGGTTAATATTCAGCCAGATGTGTGTTTGATTACACAGATGTAAAGAGCTCTCTGAACTCAGCAACACAGAAGCCAGAGCTTTTCATTACTCAAGTGTGTTTTGCAATTCCAAGTGAAGGACCCTTGGCTAAACTAAACAGGAACACATCTTCTCAGATGATGAAATAAGATGGTCCGGATTGCACACAGCAAAAGATTTGATAACTCGGGTACTTGGAGAGTAAACTTTAAGCTGTCGGATTACTTCACAGTATCGGCAAAAGTTGAGAAACGCTGAACTTGTGAGAAAAGACGCCGGGAACTCTGCATTTAGGACAGTTTAGGATTTTCTTCTTATGGGATAAATATAACGTATGTGTTTCCTATGAAAGGATGCAAAATTTAGTCATCTACTACATCTGATCACGTCTTCTGAGGGTTTTCGTTTTAGGTTGTTTGTACACTTTAAAAATGAAACATGAAGAAATATTTTAAGGTCAGAAATGTTCTCATAAATAAAGATAGCAGTTCATTTAATCCAAAGTGACACTGGCTATGTTTGCATGGACATCAGTAATCAAATGATTTGCCTTAAAATGAATAAGACAATAATATGACTAAGGTGTTGACATGAGTTGCTTTTTGAGTGTTCCTTTCATGATCCCGTTTCACATGTTATACTATAGCACAGGGGCGGACTGGCCTTCTGGCAAATGCCAGAAGGGCCGGACCATTTTTTAAATGTAGGCCGGTCACCTATTTTATTTATTTATTTTTTCATATAGTTTTTTTTAAATGTAGGCGGCTTTTATCTTGAGCGAGATGTGAATATTATGATGATGATGGTGATAATAGTAAGAATAATAGTAAATGTTAAGCATTGGCCCAATTGGCAACAACCGGCTGGTTTCGAGATGGGCCGACCCAATCTGAGGGCTACTCAAATGTAATTAAAATCTGGCAAGAATGTCAAACAAACAGTGTGCAAAAAAAAGGGAAAGGCAGTCAAGTCAGACATTGCAAAATACATAAAACTTTTCTAAACTAGTCTCGAAAAGGGTCAGTGTGATGGCGCAGTAGGTAGTGCTGTCGCCTCAGAGCAAGAAAGTCGCTGGTTTGAGCCTCATCTGGGTCAGTTGGTGTTTCTGTGTGGAGTTTGCATGTTCGCGTGGATTTCCTTCTTGGTTTCCTTCTGAATTGGGTAGGCCAATTGTGAATTGGGTAACCCAGTATAATGGGTTGCAGCTTTGAGGGCATCCGCTGTGTAAAACATATGCTGGATAAGTTGCTGATTCCCAGATTAATAAAGGGACTAAGCCGAAAAGAAAATTAATGACATGATTGCATATATAAATGGGTTGCTTTTGTTCCAGTCACATACATTTAAATGTTTAAATATCTCTTAAATAATGTACTGCTTGTATAATTTTACCATCTGTACACCAATATAAGTAGTGAATGTGCGTGTCCTTGGGTGGGGCTGTGTCGGTGTGGTAATGTGGGCTGGTGTGGCTACAGTGCCAGGGCTGATTTTTAGTCCCAGTCCGCCCCTGCTATAGCATATACAGAGCATCCGGTAAGCGCTTCACTTTTTCCCAGGGCCAGACGGAATCTGTGGAAGTTTTTTGCTATTTCTGCTGAGAATTTTGGTAAAATTTGCGGATTTCTGCGGAACTATTTTGGGAGTATCCTTACTAAAACCTTAATATGTGAAATAAAAAGTAATTCCTTTTAAACTTTTATTTAATGTTTAAATTGCAAATCCAATTAGATGCACTTTATTTAGTAAACAAAGCTAGTCTCTTATATAATATCTCTACTAAAAGACAGAAAATATTACTGTACACACTGCATTGTGCATAAATCAGATGCACATTTTCATATTAGTCAATAAAATGACTGAAATTAATAAAAAAAAAACTGAATAAATGTAGATTTACACACATTTACTCAAGTAAATAAACAGAATTAATTATGGGCTAGAAATCTGCAGAATTCTGCGTAAAAAAATCTGCGTAATTCTGCACGCGCAGATTCCATGTGGGTCTACTTTTTCCAAATTTTTAAAGTTACAGCCTCATTCCAAAATGCATTAAAATAATTTATTTCCTCAAAATTCTACACACAATACCCCATAATGACAATGTGAAAAAAGAGATTTTTAAAAAGTTGCAAATTTATAAAAAAAAAAGAAACATGAAAAAAAGAAAGAAATAAATCACAGAAATTAAATTGAAATGCAATTAAATTTTAAGGTCGAAAATACAAAAAAATATTGTTGAAGACAAAAATAATTAGCCCTTCAGTGAATTTTTAATTATTTTACAAATATTTTCCAAGTGATGTTCATTTATTCAATTTTCTTTTTGGCTTAAGCCCTCCTCACACTGAGAATCCTGAGCTAAAATTTGTGATCTTTGATCGTTGGTTTGACATGTTCACTGAAAGCCGCTTAGTGCTAGTTGCGATCAGATTTTTCCTTCGATGAAGCTCTGGCAGTGCAACTGCCATAAAATCAATCCAAGTACCAATAGGAGCACGAAATTTGATGATGTGATTCATGCGACAATTCAAATGAGGTGGGGAAATGTCAAAACAGTTTTTCCTTCCAGGTTTAATTGAGACACGGCGTGTGCAAAGTTGCCTCTACAAACTGTTTATGTTTGCTTTGAGAAATCATTTCATTAGTGATAGTGAAAGTGTCGCAGGTGGATGACGTCAAACTCCGGGGGCGTTTTCTTTCATGTTTTGCACTTCATTGTCGTTCAGTCTGACATAATGACAGCTGAGATCTTACAGTATGGCATGGGAGCCATGTCCGTGCTAAAATAAAATAAAACACAGTGTGAGCTTGCCTTTAGTCTCAATTTCAGAGGTTGCCACAGCGGAATGAACCGCCAACTATTCCAGCATATATTTTATGCAGCGGATGCCCTTCCAGCATTAACCCTGCACTGGAAAACACTCCCACACATACACTCATACACTACAGCCAATTTTGTTTCCCCAATTCCCCTATAGCTCTGTTTGGATTGTGGGAGAAACCGGAACACCTTGAAGAAACCCCCACCAACATGAGGAGAACATGCAAACTCCACACAGAATTGTGGACAAAAATCTGGCACAGCCGGGACTCAAACCAGCAACCTTCTTGCTGTGAGGTGACAGTGCTAACCACTGAGCCACCATGCCACCTCTCAAATGATGTTTAACAGAGAAATCTAATTTTTACTGTATTTCTTATAAGGCCTTTTTCTTCTGAAGAGAGAGTCGTATTTCTTTTAATTTGGCTGAAATAAAAGCAGTTTAAAATGATAATAAAACATGCAACATAAATAACACTATTGTTATAATCAATTGGCAAAGTTGAAAGTTGTCCAAGTTGTCCAATTACTTGCCTAATTAAACTAGTTAATGTAAATGGTACTTTAGGCTGAATACTAGTATCTTGCAAAATCAAAATATCTAGCAGAATAATATGTACTGTCATCAAGGCAAACACAAAAGATATTAAAAGCGTGTTCTTTCCAACCTTCTCTCCATTAAGCAGCACTTACTGCAGGAAATACTTAAAAAAAAAAAAAAACATTTCACAGGAGGGGAACACAAAACATACCAAACCTTTATTTTCCCCATCACACATGAGCATCTACTCCGCCACAGCGTGTGGTTCAGGAAGCAGCAGATTTTGTGCTCTTTTAAAGGCTGAAGAGCTCACCATTTTTGTTAAGTCTTTTGAGAAGAATAAGACAACCTAATCCTCTTTCACAGCCTCATCCCATGGTACATCCCAAATCCCAGTCTTCCCACTGTTTTATCTTGACAAGTGAAAGAAGAGGGCAGCACTTTGGCTTCACAACTCTCCTCCTGCAAATCTGATTTAATCCACAACCTTTTACTTGCGTAACACGCTTATCCGATAATAGAGTGCACAAACTACAACGGAAACGCTTTTACCAAATAAATTAATTCTAGTACGCACATAAAAAAAATTAAAATTCATGTGACGATAAAAATAGCATTAGCATTAAAATGTCTAAAGTCACAAACAGACAATTAATACACAATTCATTTATTTATTTTCTTTTGGCTTAGTCCCTTTTTTTTTAATCAGAGGACGCCAGAGCGGAATGAACCGCCAACTATTCCATCGTATGATTTACACAGTAAATAAGACAACCCAGTCATACACACACACATATACACTCATAACATTACGGTCAATTTTGTTTATCCAGTTCACCTGTATTGCAAGTCTTTGGGTGCTCTGGTTTCCCCCATAGTCCAGAGGAAACCCACTCCAACACAAGAAGAACATGCAAACTCCACACAGATATGTCAACTGGCTCCGCAGGGACTCAAACCAGTGACTTCCTTGCTTTGACGCAACAGTGCTAATCACTGAGCCACCACGCCGCATACACAATACAAATGGAATATGAGACTATACGTAATTCCATAAATGCTTCACGAACTCAACGCAAATATTACTGATCACAAGATGTGATGCAATAAAGACATACTCTATATCATAGTTTATGGAAGTACCCATTGGTTTAATTTTTGGTAGAAAGTTCCAAGTTCAAAGTTCCAAAGTTCAGAGGTTGCCACAGCGGAATGAACTGCCAATGAACCGTTTTACGCACACCAAGGCCCGCAGCAACTTCCTCCCATTCGTTTTTTTTAACCTGCAACTCTTTAAATCTACAAATTATATAGATCCTAAAGAACATATGAATGACACTCCTCATAGAGAGTGAGAAGCATGTCTTTTAAGATGCACACGGTCCGAAGACAATCTCCTGAGACATCATGACATTTTGTTCTTGATCATCAGCATGATGTAGGCCTTTATAGTTATAATAATATTTATATAATATGGTTAGAATGAGATTTATACATAATAATGTGCAACTTAGTTTTTGTAATGTTCATTATTTAGTATAGGCTCCCTCAAAACACACAGGTACATACAAGATGGACTTCCAGTGTGAATTATAATTTTATTATAATAATAAATTAAGACTTTAATTTGTCAACTCTCATTATTTCCTATATATGACTTTTGTGCTTTTATAGAAAAGGAGTTGGTAAACATATCCAAAGTGTGTGCGTAATTGTATGTAGTGGGTGGCTCTGGCCCAAAATGCCCGGGCTGATTTTTTGTCCCAGTCCAGCCCTGACCATTCCTACACTGTCAGAAATGAAGATACCAGAGCGGTCACTGGGGTGGTACTTTTTTTTTTAAAAGGTGCACATTTGTACTTAAAGGGTCCATATTGGTACCTTAAAAATATGTGTTAGTAACAAAAAAATTTAAGAGGTACGATTTTGTACTTTTTAGGTACTAATCTGTATCACTGAGGTATTATTATGGACCTTATCGATAGAAATGGGTATCTTTTAAAAAGGAAGCGCCCCAGTGACAGCTCGCGTACCTTTATTTCTGAGTGTATGATCCCTCAGATCATTAGGATCAAGTAAATTAGAAATACCAAGAGTTCAGTCAAAGAAGGGTAAATCCGCCTTCAGCTACTAACAGCGCCCCCCGCTGCTGGAATCAGCTTCCAGAAACAATCAGATGTGCTCCAACATTAGACACGTTCAAATCAAGACTGAAAACACATCTGTTTAGCTGTGCCTTTACTGAATGAGCACTGTGCTACGCCCCACAGATCACACTCTTTCTTTTCTTTTTCATTTTTTTTATAACCTGTTTTAACACATTTAATCTGTTTTTATAATTTTTCATTCTTTAAATCCTTTTTATTTTCTTGTTGATTTTGTTCTTGTTGATTTAAAGCACTTTGAATTACCATTGTGTATGAAATGTGCTGTATAAATAAACTTGCCTTGCCTACTATAATACCTGAAGAACCATATTGATAGTCTCTGCTCCCAATGAGCATCTCACGTCTCTACAATTCACCACGTGTTCATTGCATGTCATGTGAGTAACTTATTATATAAGAAAAACACTCATGCAGCTTCTCATACTCAAGCGAATTACGTTTTTCTGTGTGATATTTGGTGCCAGTTTATCAGGAAGTGACCATCTTGTTCTGTTTGACTCGTGGATGGAACGCAGAATTATTGGCAAATCTTTTATGCAATATTCCAGTTTTGCGCATAAACATAATTCACATCTTTTTATGGAAACATAGGTAGTGTCACAACTGACTGCTGCCTCACAGGAAGCTCATGCCGAGCAATTACGGCTCTCTATCATTTGAGAAGTGTCTGCGGTGTAATTTCCTTCCCTCTTTTTCCGACCTTGAATGCGCTGGAAATGGAGGTGTGCTCCTGTCAATTGTCTTGATGGCAGGAAAATTGATGCCAGGCGCCATTCCTGTCTGTCAGGACGGCAAACACTGAACAATTCTAGTCCATGCCCTCAGAATGAGTAAGCTGGAGTCTAATAACAGGGTGCTGCCAACAAGAGACAGGACATAAAGCTGTCCGTCACAGCACAACAGACTCAATAAAAAGACCTTCGCAACTTATAATCTTCTTCCCAAACTCTTCTACAACTTCTGTAGAGTCTAAGCGTGGGTTTATCAAACAAAGCAAATCAGCTTGAGTTTATACTAGTGCATTTATTTATATATATATAAATAAATATATATATTTATATATATATATATTAGGGATGTAACAATATTGTAAATACCGTCATACCGCAACAGTAATTTTTTTTCAATATTATCGTAGGCGCATGACTCAATAAAACTATATTTATGAGAAAAGTTTGCTCAGGCGAATGAAGCGAACGGGAGGTAGCGGGAACTACAATTCCCATCAGCCTAGGTGTGGTCATCATTTTTTGCGGTCTGTTGTTACTACAGATCAAGTAATGCGGAAATGGAGTGTGTTGCTAGTAGCGGGGAAGAAAAAGAGCTGAACCTAAAGCGGGTTTTAAATCGGATGTGTGGAAGCATTTCAGTTTCTTTCTAAAAAGATACGAAAAAGGAGAAAAGATGACAGAGAAAGGAAAAAAACAGTATGCAGGCACTGCCAGACTGTGGTGAAATATAAGTCGGGGAATACGACTAAAAACAGTCATGGGGACTGCAGAACACAGCACACTTGTTAGGTTGATGCAGACATTGACTTGTACCGCAAAGAGACCTCTATGTCACTCATGGCTTGTCCTCTCAAACGGTGGAAAGACAATGCACAACGTCACCCACTGCTGTAAACCTTGGCTAAATCATATCTCTCTGTCCCAGAAACCTCAGTCCCAAATGAGAGGGGTTTGGGTTTTTTTTCTGTTGCAGGGGACATTGTAAATGCCCAGAGATACCAGCTTTTACCAGATTATAGTTATATGATCATTTTCCTTAAAAAACCCATCTCTATCTACGTAAGTGAGTGATTAAATGTTGAATGTGATGAGTTTTAAACAATACTAAATTAAAACTTTATTTTCTTTATATGGTTTTATAGTTTTTTTTTATTCAAATTGAAAAATTGAAGTTCCTGTTTCGAAACTTACAGATAGATGGCTAATTTGTATGTCATTGATATGTTCAGTGCTAAGGTAAATAAACACTTTTGGCACTTTTTTGGAGTATTTTCATTAGTTTTGTTTTTCCTGTAAATCATTCATACCGAGGTATTATCGTACCGTGAAATTCTGATACCGTTACATCCCTAATATATATATATATATATATATATATATATATATATATATATGGTGTTTTAATAGGGGGTTTAAAGAGTATTTTAAAGTCTCAGATGTCCCTCTACACTGTGCATATGAAGTTTCAGCTCAAAATACCACACAGATAATGTTCTAACTTCCCCATTTATGCTTTGACCAAAAGCTTTGTTTTGGTGACTGTCGCTTTGAATTCAAATGAGATTGTGCTCTTTTCAAAAGAGGGCAGAGATGCAAATGCCTATGCATTACAACAGGCCTACTGTAATATAATATCTGTGAAAATATCAATAGAAGTGGTTCAGAAGACAACTACAGTGTTCATTTGTGCATCCTAAAACCAGAGTTGGGCACGTTCCTTTAAAGGGTCATAAATAGGGTTGCCACCCATCCCTTAAAATACAGAATCGTCCCGTATTTGAAAAAGAAATTGCGCGTCCCGTTTTGAATCAATACAGGACGGGTTTTGTCCTGTATTTATCGTTTTTTTTAAGTTGCTTTTCATGCACACACATTTTATAAAGATGCTGTTTATATGAAATGAGCCTGCTCCCAAGCAGGTTTGAGCTACCAGAACTGCTGCTAACAAGTCACAGTTTCAAGTCACTGGATTGTGTCAAATTATCAACATCCAAATCCAGCTAACTGAGTAATCCACATATAAAGAACAGACCCCAGGTTGATATGCAACCATAGACTGTAAAAGATATGGACGTAGTGTCTGTGACGTCGTCCATAGGTTTCTAAAGAGCGCAAAAGAAGCCACAAGTAGGCGCGGCCAACCGTCACCATTTTGGTCACGCGTCATCACACCCACGGCAGGATACCAAACAAGGGCAAAGAGGCGGAGAGTGAGCGGAGCTACAGACACCTGCTGGCATTTTGCTTGGACCTGGTTCAGACACACTTTACTTTGGGAGAAATGCTTAATACTTTATCACCTGTGACTCGCTTGTATTCTGACCGCTTGTGCTTGGTTGTATACTATATCAATAAAGTGTTTAGACTTTTAAAAACACTGTAGTAATACACAGAGCCACTAAACATTGTTCTTATGACGTTTTTCAACAGGAGGAAAATGTGAATTACTTCCAAACACTTCAGATATAGTCTGTGTTAGTTAATGTAAGACTATTGATGAAATCCAGCATAACACTGTATGACAACACTTCAGATGACGATTCTAGAGCCTACAGCTAATCAATTCGTGAGATTCTGGAGTGCATTACAGCTCTAAATATAAATATAAACGATAAATGATCTTAAATAAAACAAATACATGTATAGAGATGGTATATAAGTATATAACTTTACTCACATGGGAACCGAGGCCACGTGAATGGTTTGTGAGCACAATTAAGTGCACTCAGCATGCCATGCCATCTAATAATTGTAGGAAACAAGTCCAAAAGGCAGTTGACTGTGTAAAGCCACATAAAACAACACAGAAATAGGATAAATATGCCGAGTTCAGTGGCTAATCTGAAGGATTCAGCTGAGGTGACGTGACGGCGACCAACGAGATCTAGCTGTCACTCAAGTGGCCACGCCCTTAATTATGCAAACTTAATATATAGGAAACGGATGAGTTATAAAAAAAATTCACCCCCCTCACAGTTGTCATGAAGGGTAATATTAGCTGTATTAACTAAAATCTTTTTTGTACCAGGCTGTAAACACCTTTTTTTCTGCTGTAAAGTTGGCCATTCTAACAGTGGGCTCAATTGAAATTTGCTCTGTTTTGGAGCCAGGAGCGGCCAGGACTAGCGGAATTTCGCATGAATTGCAGTTTTAGTTACTTCCGTATTGGCTTCCTGAGGGAGAGCGGGAGGTTGCCGCTTGTATGCAACAAGGTCAAAACCATTTTCATTTCATTTTGTTTAGATAATTATCCCAACAACTTCCATATGATTTGTTCTCCAAGCCTATATTTACTTATATAAACCTATATTATCCCTCCTATATTTACAATAGCAAGGTCCAAATAAAAGAAATTTGCATAGCATTTCACTTCATTAAAGTATTTAAATTTATCTATTATAAAATTATTTTTGATATTCCAGATTAATAACCTACCTAAATAACTAAAATGATGAAATATACAAACTCATGCCACAAAACAAAATTCGACAAAAATCGCCCAGTCTGATTCCATTAAACTCCTCTTTAATACTGTAAACAATCTGCTCTGAAACAAGCTCTCTAGTAAACAGCACCATTAAAATCATATAACATTGACTTATTGCCTTAAGAGCGTTTACGGATCAAGTTGTTAGTAAATCACTTCATTAGAAGATGCTATTCTAAGCCATCTGCAATCAAATCCTGCTAGGACTTGTAGTGTTTTCATTTCACAGTCTAAGCTCAAAGCCGAACAGCAAAAAGCCCAGAATGTAGAGAGCTTAAATGAATGTGATCATTCAGCTGTCATAAAGATACTACAAAGGATGGAGATGCCAACAGCTTATAAAGAGATGCCATAGTGACTTAATTCTGCTTCTTATTTTTGAGCGATGGGCCTGACGTTGTGGATATGTGAGTTTAGTCAGACTGATGGGTCCGTTGTGTCTTGTTAACTCTCGCAGATACAGAATAAACCTTTGAGCTGCACGACACCACCATCCCATTCATCCTTTTCTGTATGGACAGGCTGTAATCTGACCTCTGAATAAGCTGAGGACAGGAACTTTTTTTGGGCTGGTTGGGGAAGAGATCTCATAGCTTGTCAAGACAGATGGATAGGGGGAAAAACGTCAGTGAAAGCATAAAAAAGAATATATATTCAGGTCCATACCCAGAGGGAAAATGAATGAAGGGCTGAGCAGCACTATGGGAAACAGCATGCTAATCCCACTCCTGAATTATTATGAAGAACATATTACTACACAAAGTTTTCGGCAAGATTTAAGTCTTTTTTTATATATGTATTGTATTTTACTACCCCCCAAATGGCCTTTGATGCATGGTGGAAATTAAAGCTGGGCGATATGAAATAAATAAATCATATGACAATAGAGTAAGTCATCTCATATCCTGATAATGATGTACAGGTGAGGCCAGAATTATTAGCCTCCTGAATTATTAGCCCCCCTATATATATATATTTTACCCATATGTCTGTTTTACAGAAACAAGACTTTTTTTTTATTACTTTTTTCTAATAATAGATAAATAATTTTCTTTTATCTTTGCCATGATGACGGCACATAATATTTAAGCAGATATTCTTCAAGCTACTAGTATAGGTTAAAGTAAAATTTAAAGGATTAATTAGGCTAATTAGATTAAAGTTATGGCAATTAGGCAGGTCATTGTTTAACAGTGGTTTGTTTTGTGGACAATTGGAAAAAATAGCTTAAGGGAGCTACTAAAATTGACCATAAAATGTTTTTTTAAAAACTTAAGAACTGTATGGAACAAAAGAAGTGCCAAAAGTATTGAATTAAAAAGCTTGTTGAATAGCACTAACTGAAAAATAATACACCGTATTAACAGGTTCTTGCATTTAAATGACTTGAATTCCAGGGCTTGTAATTTTAGGTCTTGAAATTTAACATATCTCTATTTTTAAAGCGGTGAATATTTCAACTAAAAATATTTTAAACATGTTTTCATACTTATAAATTAAATAATTCATATTCAATTTCCAGGTTTTACTTACAAAATATTCAATACCCTTAAAAATACAATGTGTAATATTCAAAAGGCAATTTTCAGTTAATTTTATTTCAGTACAAAAAAAAAAATAAATTAAAAAAAATAAATCGCCTCCATAAATTCAGTGGCTCAAATTCACCTGTTAAAATTCAACATTACATCCGGTAACTGCAGGAAAAGCAATAGATAGCAGATTGGAGATCACCAGCTGCTTTTCACCTGCAAATTCACCCAAATACATAATAATAATAATAATAATAATAATAATAATAATAATAATAATAATAAAAATGCATGTATTTGTACTGGAAATGTAATTAAGGGAATTTTATTTGCTTTTAAATTCACCTAAATATATAATAATAATAATAATAATAATAATAGAAGAAGAAGAAGAAGAAGAAGAATTATTATTACAATAATATTTAATAATAATAATAATAATAATAATAATAATAATAATAATTATTATTATTATTATTATTATTATTATTATTCAGTTTCTTTTTTGGTTTAGTCCCTTTAATAATCAGGGGTCGCCACAGTGTAATGAACCGCCAACTTATAAAGCATACTGTATGTTAATATGCAGTGGATACCCTTTCAGCCGCAACCCAACTTTAGGAAACACCTATGCACACTGAATCACACTACGGCCAATTTAGACTATTCAATTCACCTGTACCCGCATGTCTTTGAACTGTGGGGAAAACCGGAGCACCTGGAGGAAACCCACGCAAACACAGGGAGAACATGTAAACTCCACACAGATATGCTAACTGACCTGCTGGGGCTCAAACCACCGTCTTGCTGTGAGGCGATTGTGCTACACCGTGACATATTAGTAGTAGTAGTAGTATTTTGTATTAAAACACAGTACTTTAGCTAACTGCTTTATTTTCCCGAATAGCATGTTTAGCATAATTCAATCATTTGCTTGACAGGATTTATATTTCCAGACACCTGTCACCAACGCAGCATGTTTATTTCACATCACACATGTTTTCCCCACAAAAATTGCATGATATGGCATTTCATAAAAATTTAAAGCTTGTTTTTTGGAAACTTTCCCGACACGTGGACATGTCTGCCATTCAATCATGCAACTTATAAGGCATCATATTTATTTGTGTCCCCTTCATCTGGTCACACGACAAGACATGCTGTATTTCACGCTACTTTCAAACTTCCAGTCATTCTTATCCAAAATAGAGACATGGCATTCATTTGCATTAAAACAGATGTGTTTGGTAATGGTTTTCCAGTAGTCATACTGTATAAAGAGCTGCATAAAAACTAATTTTTTAATTAGCTGCTTTGTTGACAGAGTCCCTTAAGGCGCATTTATGAGAACTGAATTAGGCGCAAATACTTACGATTCCGTTAGCATACACGTTCTGTCCAAACGTCTGATTGGGATTCAAGCAGAGAAAGCCTGTGGGGAGATGATGGAGATGGAGAAATGATTAAAATCACAACAGGATTATTAAACATATATATGCATACATGCATGTAACTTTTGAAACACCAATCTTTTTGAGTGCAAATAGATATAATTTTAAGGCATCATTGTGCTGCACTTTGAAGTGGACAAAAAATAATGAATTACTTTCATGAAATTATGAAAACATCATGATGCACTGCATCAAGCAGCGCTCTGTTTATTAAAAGGATAGTTTTTAAAGTAAAAAAAAAATAAATAAAAATTTAAATACGCAGTGGCACAGTGGGTAGCGCTGTTGCCTAACAGCAAGAGGGTTGCTTGTTCAAGCCTTGGCTGGGTCAGTTGGCATTTCTGTGTGGAGTTTGCATGTTCTTTCCGTGTTGGTGTGGGTTTCCTCCGGGTGCTCCGATTTCCCCCACAAGTCCAAACACACACGCTATTGACCTTATTCTAAAATGCGGAAGCGCTCCTGTTTTTGCGATTGTCTTAGAACTTCCGATTCAGTCGCCTATGGGAGAAATGACTAGGAATAATAAACGGCAGAAAACGGTCAAACTACTTGCTCTACAAAAAATGTTTGCATGACTATATAGACCAAGTAGAATAATATAATAAGGAAATATCAGTTTGCAACATTCATTCGTTCACTTTCTTATCGGCTTAGTCCCTTTTTTTAATCCGGGGTCGCCACAGCGGAATGAACTGCCAACTTATCAAGCAAGTTTTTACGCAGCGGATGCCCTTCCAGCCGCAACCCATCTCTGGGAAAAATCCACACAGACATTCACACACACACTCATACACTACAGACAATTTAGCCTACTCAATTAACCTGTACCACATGTCTTTGTACTGTGGGGGAAACCGGAGCACCCGGAGGAAATCCACGCGACGACAGGGAGAACATGCAAACTCCATACAGAATCGCCAACTGAGCCAAGGTTCGAACCAGCGACCTTCTTGCTGTGAGGCGACAGTACTACCAACTGCGCCACTGCCTTGCCCCAGTTTGCAACATCAAACAGCAAAACGAGCCGTTTTTAACGTCTAAAAATGAATGGAAGTGAATGAGACCGGAAGTCTCAAGCCAAAAAGATTCAAATGGCAGCGCCCGCTAGTCGGTAAAGCATAAGGTGAATACTGTAGGCCAGTGGTTCTCAACCTTTTTTTCCCTGAGACCGATTTTTCCCTGGAAAATATTGTAAGGCCCTCCTCCACATTTAATGATACAACCGCTCATATAAGTTTGCAGTAATGATGACAAAAAAAAATTTTGTTTTTAAACAAACAGTATGTTTATTACTATATCTAGATATGTTTATGCACAAATAATAGTCTAATGTTTCCCAGAGATGGGTTGCAGCTAAAGGGGCATCCGCTGTGTATAACATGTGCTGGATAAGTTGGTGGTTCATTCCACTGTGGTGACCCTGAATTAATAAAAGGACTAAGCCGAAAAGAAAATGAATGAATGAATAAATGAATAAATAGCCTAATGTAAAATAAAAAAGCAAAACATCAGTAAGCTATTTGTAACTGAAAAACATAAGCCTTTGGCCTTTACATTGACCCTGTTTGAAATTCAATAACTATAATATCAGTATTCACACAGGCGTATAAGGAAAAAAATAATATAGGCTATTACAATTTAGTACTTGCATGTTATTTGTTATGCTCTATCAATTAGTGTGAGGATTGCTGCGAGGCGAAACAGTGAGACTCTGTCTTTTTTGTTGAGGACAGATTAAAAATTAGTCCATTTTTGGTCAGCTAGGGCAGTGGTCCACAACCTTTTCATCACCACGCACCGCTCAACGCTTGACAATTTTACTGCGGGGGGGTTGGGGGTGTTTTGTAGGTTGCTATGCGACCATCAACTGTTTTCTCAGAGGATGACAAACTGACAAAACATTGCTGTCTCTCTCTCATACAAGTTTTATTTATGGAGAAAAGTACAAAAGACTGTAGTGTTTGTGTGTTCTGTGTTTGTCTGAGAAAATGTGAATATTTCATAAAAGCTAAAACTGATTGGTCAATTCTTGTCACATGACTCGTGGTGCACTCGTGTATTGGTGTGAGCACGTCACGTCGCTTGTGCGTGCAAGCTGCGCACCTCCATTGGAAAAAACAAACTTGTGCAAACTCCAGAAATACGCAATATGCGAACGCAATATGC
Organism: Danio rerio; assembly: GCF_049306965.1. Taxonomy (NCBI): domain Eukaryota; kingdom Metazoa; phylum Chordata; class Actinopteri; order Cypriniformes; family Danionidae; genus Danio; species Danio rerio. The sequence continues at coordinate 52,964,052 of NC_133189.1, forward strand.
GAACGCCCCCCATCATTTGCAATCTCCATCAGTTGATCTTCTTGCACAGCAAGTGGGTAGCGGATCTATTCCTTGGTAATTCGCGGGTCGTTCACTGGGCAAAGAAACTTTCTAGAGACGCCTGTTTCTTACTTATTTTGCTGCTTAAGAGAGAATACGGTCATTTTTCAAAATAAAAGACTTTTCAAAATAAAAGGTTGTTCAGACTCCGATAATAAATAAAACAAAAATAATTAATGATTTTGTGTGCAACCTGGTACCAATTGATCCATGGACCGGTGGTTGAGGACCACTGAGCTAGGAGATAAAATGAACTAAGGCAACATGATCATTCTCCTGATTGTCCACTGCTAAGATCTCAGCGACCCCCCCCACAAAGCTCGCTGAGGCCCCCTTGTGGGCCACGACCCCCCTGTTGGGAACCGCTACTGTCGTGAATTGGGTAAGCTAAATTGTCCATAGTGTATGTGTGTGAATGGATTGTGTATGAATAAAACAGTGGTCACTAAACTTGTTCCTGGAGGGCCGGTGTCCTGCAGATTTTAGCTCCAACACTACTCAAACACACCTGAACAAGCTAATCAAGGTCTTACTAGGTATACTTGAAACATCCAGGCAGGTGTGTTGAGGCAAGTTGGAGCTAAACCCTGCATTGACACTCGCCCTCCAGGACTGAGATTGGTGACCACTAGCATAAAACATGCCGCATTCCACTCTAATGACCCCTGATTAATGAATGGACTAAGTGAAAAAGAAAATGAATGAATGAATGAATGCATTCTATTACTGCTCAATGTCAAAATGAGTGAGATGGCCAATACAATTAATAATGCTTTAGACCAGGGGTGGGCAAAATCGGTCCTGGGGGGCCGGTGTCCTGCAGAGTTTAGCTCCAACTCTAATCAAACACACCTGCTTATAAATTTCTAGTGATCTTGAAGACACTGATTAGCATGTTCAGGTGTGTTTGATTAGTGTAGGAGCTAAACTATGCAGGACACCGGCCCCCCAGGACCGATTTTGCCCACCCCTGGCTTTGAGAAAGAGCATTAATATTGAATAATAGCAAGTAAGACTGAGTTAGCAAAACATTTCTTTTCATAATTTATTATAATCATAATTAATTTGTTAAACAAACACCGGCCACTTAAATAGGTACACCCGTCCAACTTCTCGTTAGCACAAATTTCTAATCAGCCAATCACATGGCAGCAACTCAAGCCATTAAGGCATGTAGACATGGTCAAGACGATCTGCTACACTTTAAACCGAGCATCAGAATGGGGGGGAAAGGTGATTTAAGTGACTTTTTTTTGCACAACCATCTCTTAGGTTTACAGAGAATGGTCCAAAAAGGAGGAACTATCCAATGAGCGGCAGTTCTGTGGGCTCAAATGTCTTGTTGATGCCAGAGATCAAAGGAGAATGGCAAGAGGTAAAGAAGGGCAACTGTAACTAAAATAACCACTTCAGAAGAGCATCTTTGAATGCACAACACGTCCAACCTTGAGGAGGATGGGCTACAGCAGCAGAAGACCACACCGGGTGCCACTCCTGTCAGTTAAGAACTGGAAACTGAGGTTACAATTCACACAGGCTCACCAAAATTTAATAATAGAAGATTGGAAAAATGAGTCACGATTTCTGCTGCAACATTTTGATGATAGGGTCAGAATTTAACATCAACTACATGAAAGCATGGATCTATTCTGTCTTGTATCAACGGTTCAGGTTGGAAGTAGTGGCGGTGTAATGTTGTCAGGGATAATTTCTTGACACACTTTGGGCCCAATAGTACCAACTGAGTATCATGTCAACGCCACAGCCTACTTAAGTATTGTTACTGATCATGCCGATCCCTTTGTGACCACAGTGTACCATCTTCTGATGACTACTTTCAGCGGAATAATGCATTAAAGCATGAATCATCTCAGACTGGTTTCTTGAACATGACAATGAGTTCACTGTACTTAAATGGCATCTACAGTCACCAGATCTCAATCCAATAGAGCAGCTTTGGGATGTGGTGGACCGGGAGATTCACATCATGGATGTGCAACCGACAAATCTGCTGCAACTGCGTGATGCGACCATTTCCAGTACCTTGTTGAATCTATGCCATGAAGGATTAAGGCAGTTCTGAAGGCAAAAAGGCATCCAACTGGTACTAGTAAGGTGTACCTAATAAAGTGAGTGTATATTGTATCAATAATTGTAACAGGCATAACTACACTGAAAAAATATGTAGAGAGATAACCAGTAATCGGGTGGAAAGTAATGTAGCTCTATGGATACAGAATTCTTTTGAATATGCAAACATATCATTGGTGCAATACGCTGGATAAAGTAGCAAAAAACAAAAAGCTTAAAAGGGCTTTTTCGAGTGCCCCGAGCTGATGAATTGCATGACCAAAATTTTTGAGGTTTCTGATATAGCATCAGAGTGGCAAGCATCTTCATTATAGTCAATTTCCTCATGCACTTTAACATTCAGTAGCTGCACTTTTTGCCTAATGATTATGCAACACTACTCTCACAAGGACATAGCTATCGTTACCATAATAGCACAACCACAGGCAAACATGGCAGTTTTCAAAATCCATAGTGGCTGTTATCTCGTGTGGCAGACATGAGGATGCAAACACCTCCTCGAGACCCTTCTTCAATCCTATCAACCCGAAGTCAACAACTCCTACAAACAGCCCTCTGTCCAGCCGCGTGTCATCAGCATCGCCACTGGTGAACAGTAAATCTGCCCCACGCACTGCCACTACCATAAGCTTACATGGACACACGTTCACTAGGGGTGAAGGATATTGGAGAAAAAAAATGACATTGTAATTTTTAGTTTCTAATGAGTAAGAAATGGTGTATGATAACTTTAAAAGCATGTGCTCCTATTGTTGCTCCAGATGCATGAGACTCGAGCCCTACATGTGTGCAGGTGATGTAGTGTTGCTCCTGTTATTTATTGTTAATCTAAAAAGTAAAGTTTTCAAAGTTGTCCCTGGTGATTCGAGGTGGTTACGTTCTAAAAATAACCCGCAATAGGCGAAAAGTGCAAAGTAGTTAGCTTTATATTTTACAACTATTTTAGAGTTTTTAATTCTGCAAAACCCCTTACTACACGGGTAACACTTTACAATAAGGTTCATTAGTTAATGCATTTACTGACATGAAATAATCACGAACAACACTTGTACAGTATTTATTAATCATATTTGAACATTTACTAATGCATTATTAACATCCAAGTCCATGCTTGTTAACATTAATGCACCATGAGTTAACATGAACTAACAATGAACAACTGTATTTTTATTAACTAACGTTTATTAACATGAATAAATACTGTAGTAAATGTATTGTTCAGTGTTTGTTCATGTTAGTAAATGGATTACTTAACATTAACTAATGAACCTATTTGTAGTGAAGTGAACTAATTGTAAAGTGCAACCACTACACACTATACAGTTTTCTCAGACAGGCATTAACATTCACACTCTTCTCTCGTTTAAACACTCTCAAAGTTCAAACCATCATAAAAAAAAATAATAAGTCCAGTATTACAAAAATTAAACCAAAGATCAAAACTTGTTTTCAAGGCCCAAACATTTGTTTGAGAAGATTCATTCATTCTGTAATGGCGCCCTTCAGCCCTGAAACTTCCTTTCTTCCTTGTAAACCATCCTTTAGCATGTCCAGAAGTCCAACTTTTTGTGTGATGATCTGGCTTTTGGGTGCTAAAACAGGTGCCTTTGATGATGCAGAACATTTTGTTGACATTGTTGAGTTTGTTAGGGAGAAAACTTGCTAACACACAGTACAGCACAGCAGTCACACTGCTAGCATCTGAAAAACAACACATTTTCACTTTTTAGTGAAATATATGTGTCTTAATAGTGTTTTTAGCAGTGTGGGACACATATACGACGGTCAACGGCTCAAAAAATTTATTTTGGTGTTCCGTGACCCTTTAAAGCTACACTTTGAAAAGGTCTCAAATATAGACCTTACAAAAACGCAAATGACAAAATTTCACTCTATTGTGCTTCAACTTTGTTTAAAATGACTCCAGATTGAACACTGAACGTTCTGTGATGTGCGTATTGTTATGTTGAAACGATATACTGTAGTACAGCCCTAATATTTATTATTTGTTTGTGTCTGTCTGCAAGCCGGTCAAACTTTTCCCAGTCACAACACTGCCATTTACAGACACACAGAGAGCGGGAGAAGCAGAAAGAACTGCAGATATCTTGTCATCACCAATTTGATTCCTGGTTGTCGCAGTTTAGCACCGTGAGGGAGTCCATCGCAGTGTGTATAAAAGTGCCCGAGGCAAGCATGAGATGACGGCGGTGAAGTTTTCACAGGAGTCAAGCTGTTTTCCAGTTCTTGCTCTTAGTTTAATGATTCCTTCCCTGAAGCCCACATCTGTGCACCAGCAGTTTGACGCCTGTTGAAACTGTGGGACACTCGCTTGTCAGATACAGGCTGAAAACAGGTTAGAATTGTCAACTTGAGAAAAAATAAATGCTCTAAATGTTCTTTGGCTTATGGACATTTCCCAAATGCCATGTGTATTGTGGATGATAAGATGCACCGGTCACACTTTACAATAAGGTTCCATTCGTTGGTGCAGTAGGTGATGGTCTTCAAAAGCATTTTTTGTTGTCATCAATATTGGACTTATTTTTGTACAATAGAGGAAGAATGACAACATGGCTGAAGCATTTCTTTTAGACAGGTAATGTTCTGTTTTAAAAATATTTAGTCTCACAAAGCTGATGTAGATTTTGTTGTATTACGAATGAGTTATATGCACAGAAGTGCTGTTCAGCCACTGAAATCTTTCAGCAAAAGATTGATGTGACTATTTTAAAATTTTAGAAGGTCCTTTGACGGCATGGATAATGTAGACTTTTATTTAGTTTAACAACAAAACATGTAAATATTCTGCCTAACTTTCTTTACTGAGCTGAAGTTGGTTTTATATTCATATTGGTCCATTTTTGAACAATGAAAACCTGTGATGCACTCCCTATATTGTTTACCATGCTGTTCTGAATATTCAGACTGAAAAATGCAATAAAATGCAATAAAAAAGTGCAATAATGGCTTAGTAATAAGTGTAATTCCTGCATCCTGCCAAACAAATACCAAGCATACAGTAGTCAATTTAAGACAACGCATGTGAGAGAGTGAGTCCAGCGATCCTTGCATGCATGAAATATTGCTCAAGTTTTTGCTTGCTACACAACTGAAAACATGCTAGATATAATACAGTTTTTATTGGGAATTGTAGTATTATAAAATACTATTTCAAGAGTTGACACTTAGCTGATGATTGATTATAAAGCTTGTTTGGCATTGTTTGGTTTGTTTGGCTCCCTTCTGTTTGCAAGACAAGAAGGGAGTTTGAGTTCAGGTAGATCTTTAGAACTCCCCTGCAAGATACTCCCCAAATAGTGATTTCTCTTAAGAGATAACTTCTTACTAGGAGCATGTCTATAGTGCTGATTTGGATTAGTCAATTAAGTTGCATGTTTTTGGATGGTGGAAGGAACCCCGGGAAAACCTATATGAGCACGGGGGAAACGTGTAAACTCTGAACGCACAGAAACGTTGGCTGGCTTGGTAAGGACTAGAACCAGTAATGTTTTTGCTGTTTTACAGTGCTAACCACTGGGCCACTGTGCCACCCATCTAGCAAAGGAAAAATAGTAGGGGTCTAAGGGGGGATTCTTCAAAACGAAGAGGGTTGTTAACGGAGTTAACGGTTAATGGATTTTCTAGTTATTTATAGACTATGCAGGGCTGCGGCCATCCAGAAATTGAGTTTGACATCCCTGCTGTAGTGTCTTCATGGATCGGATTTGTACCTTTGATGAAGGTACAATATTAGATCTGTAGGTTTTAAAAACCAGAGGTACATTTTGGTTTCCCATGGTACAAATCATGTCCTTAGAAGGTGCAATCTGCAATGGTATAAATTGGTTTCTTTGTCTTAAGGTACAATTCTGTTTCATAAAAAGATACTGCCACAATGACAAGGGTTTGTACCTTCTTTGGTACAACACTGTACCATTTTTTTCTGAGAGTGTACTAACTACCCTAACTTGCCTAATTAACCTAGTTAAGACTTAAAATGTCACTTTAAGCTGTATACTATTATCTCGAAAAATATCTAGTCAAAAATTATGTTCTGTCATCATGGCAAAGATAAAAGAAATCAGTTATTAGAAATGAGTTATTAAAACTATTATGCTTAGAAATTTTTTACGTTAAACAGAAATAAGTGAAAAACAAATATAGAAGGGGGCTAATAATTCTGACCTCAACTGAACTGAGTGTATTCTGGAATTCAGAGGATGATTATTACAGCATTCTTTTCATAGATATAGACAGATATTTTCCATTTTGTTTGGGAGGTTGACAAGAGTCTTTCTTAGTTAAGTGAAGAGTAAAACTGACAGCTGACACCTTCGTCAGCAGTATACTTAAGCTCTAAAGAAAGCCCAGGGCTCTCAACATGTAATTCTATAATCCAAATATTAGAACCGAAGTGTGTTTTTCTGCGACAGAAGGATTTCAGCAATCCCATCAGCGGTTCTCACCCTAGGGCGACCCGTAGAGATTTCTAACATCATTGACTCATCCGATTCCTTTCACCCGCCAGCAGATCATTCCATTAACCTTTACCACATCTCTAGCTCAGCATGAACAATACACCTTTTTAATCTTGTATTTGCAGCAAACAATTAAATGTGCTGTCAAAGTCCAGTTATGCATCACCATTTTTACCTAGTCTCTCACTTACTGTGTATTTCGGTGTGTTATAAGTAAGGCCAGACAGACATTTCTTGCCATTCCTGCTGAGAATTCTATGCTGTAATTTTGCGAGTATCAGAACTAAAAACTTAATAAACTAAAAAATAAAACCTTTTTAGCTTTTATTTAATGTTTAAAATGCAAATCCAATTAGATCCACTTATTTGGTAAACAAAGCAAGTCTTATATAACAGATCTACCAAAAGACAGAAAATATTACTTTACAAATTGCATAAATAAATCCAAACTTTTTCATTCATTCATTTTCCTTCGGCTTAGTCTTTTTATTCATCAGGGGTCACCACAGCGGATTAAATCAGCACCTTAAGCATATCTTTTACACAGCGGATGCCCTTAGAGTTGCAACCCGGTACTGGGAAACACACAATCATACACTACGGACAATTTAGTTCAATCCAGCTGTAGCGCATGTCTTTAGACTATGGGGGAAACAGGAGCTTCCAGAGGAATGCCATGCTTACACGGGGAGAACATGCAAACTACAACTAAATTGTTTTAATGTTCAATAAGTTAATTAAAGCAGCACAGTGGTGCAGTGGGTAGCACGATCACCTCAGAGCAAGAAGGTCGCTGATTCGAGCCCCGGCTGGGTCAGTTGGCATTTCTGTGAGGAGTTTGCATGTTCTCATGTTCTAAATTTTCTGTTGTACATGTGTGTGAATGAGATTGTATGGATGTTTCGCAATGATGGGTTGCAACTGCTCTGAGCTCTGAATCTGCGTCTCATTTCGGAGTCTGCTACTGTCCAACGAAAGTCACATTTCGGTCACGGACGCATAATTTAAGAGCCTTCCTGACTGAATGAATAAAATATGCTGTTTTCTAAGAAGGCAACCCGAGTTGGTGAAATATAATTGGCTAAAGTGGCATTGGGCAAGTTAAAAGAATCAAAACAAGGACGTTTTGGCACCTAATGCACATTTTCAAAGCGGAATATCTGACTTCAGCAATGTTTTCCTGATAAAAAAAAAAATTAAATAGAATGTTCACTTATCTTTCTCAAATATCTGCAAACATATTGTGGTATTTTTATGATTTAGAGGAGTCAAAAACTTACAGTACATTACCTTTACATTTTTTTTGTAGAAATCCTGATTAACTTTTTAAAATAAGTTAAACCAACATAAAAAGAAAATTGTTGTGTTGAATTTGTCATAACATTCTTTAGAGTGCGATGGGCATTTTATAAACTCTGTTCCCAAGATGCATGATTATATTAATTAAGCTTTACCAATAATAATAATAATAATAACAACAACAAAAACAACAACAACAACAACAATTTCTATGCAATATATCAGAACTCATTGGGGGGGCTTCTCATTTCTGAAATTGCTTTTAGGATTCGAATTTTAAAAATCAACCTATTAATATGATAATTTGCTCATTACAATGCATTTTCATGTAAAAATATAAAATGTACATCACCTTTTATGTTTTCTGCAGTTAGTCTTTTGTATTCCCCCATATTCTTTCTCTCTGCCCTTTTCCTTCGTTTTCTCTTTACACTTTTGCTTTGTAATTGTAAATGAGGTTTGCGAATATGCCTAACGTTATCAGCAGGGGCTTTCTTCTCATAGCAGCTGACAAGAAAGGGTGTGTTTTATGCTGCGACAATCAGGTCTTCAAAGCACACCTACCCCTGCTATTATGCTCAAAGCGTTAAAAATGAAATCTCAAGGGTTTTGCCGTCGTCTCATCAGTAACAGCAGTGTGTCTGTCTGTGCTGACTCTGAGTATGCAGATTCCGGAAGGCAGAAAAAGTGATTGCCTCTTTCATTAGTGAGGAAGCGTCCGAGTCTCTTGTGGATTTAATGAAGCTGTTTTAGTGGACACCACAGAGTCAATGTCATAAGAAGATTTTTTTTTTTTTTTTTTTTTTTTGAGCTCTGAAGATAAATGTTTTTATTCCCCATATCCGACAGGCAAGATCATTACCCAAAGAGTGTGCAAGACTTTTAGAAGAAAATTAAAAACCAATTGATTCCCATCATGTTTGATGATCCTAAGACTGATTAGAGGACACCTTATGCATATTTTTAATTAGAATTTCATAATCCAAGGCTCCATGCAGTTATTGAACTTGAGCGGTTCAATATTGTGTGCCGCATGAAATAAGATGACATTTTGAACACGCAAAATGCAATATATTCAGATGATCCCAAGTAAGATATGTGATTTAAAACTACAATTGAGTCTTAAGGAAACAAATTTGTTTGACCTGTTTTTTTGTACTTCTGGTACAGTAATTGACATTCAAAACATTTAAAAATGCAAATGATACAGTATATGTTATACAATCATCGGCCAGTTTATTAAGAACCTCTGTCCAACTGCTTGTTAACGCAAATTTCTAATCAGCCACTCACATGGCAGCAACTCAATGCATTTAGGCATGGTCAAGACGATCTGCTGCAAACCGATCATCAGAATGGGAAAGAAAGGTCATTTAAGTGACTTAAACGTGGCATGGTTGTTGGTGCCAGACGGGCTGGTCTGTAGTGATGGTGAAATGAAGCTTTCTAAACCAGTGAAGCGCTGGACCCAATAGTATCGGAAAAAGGTTCATTACTCGGAGCTTTCTAAATCAGAGCTTGATGAGGACCTCTTCTGGTTAAAGTGTGGAAAAACACTGTGTTGCAATAATGTCAAATGTTCACTATTAACCAACTCATTAATGTAGTCATACAACAACGTTAATATGAAAAAATTACTCAATTACTGTGGTTTTTACACATAAGGTATGTCACATTACACCACTGATGACTGTAGTAAAATCCAAGGTATTTAAATTTTTTTTACAATTATCGTATTCCAACTAGTCCCGCTCCAAGCAGAGATCGAACAAGTGGTACCTGCATAGGAGGCGAATGCTCTAGGAGGAGGCTATGTAAGCAATGCTTTTGGCCTGCACTCGCCAGCTGCCCTCCGTTAAACACTATACTATGATATGCAGTATATACTAATACACTTCAGTATAGTTCAATCAAAACCTTTTTCCTATAAATTACTATTGTATTTTAATTTAATTACTGGTGTGTGGGACCGGTGCAGTGCATTAGTAGAAATGTAAGTAATCGATGCCTAATCTCTCGCTATACACTTTACTAAGCCATGAGGGTATTTAAACCTTTGAATCAAAATTCGAAGCAGTCACGTGGGTATGGGCGAAAATGAAGCTTCGGACGTCACGGATCACATGATGATGGCAAAACAAATCAAGCTCTGTTACAGTGCTTCACTGCGAGATGTATCGTTTTTTGATACATAGGCGCATAACGTCACATCACTACTGGTCTGAGTATCATAGAAACTGCTGATCTACATAGATTTTCACGCACAATCATCTTTAAGGTTTACAGAGAATGGCTGAAAAAGAGAAAATATCCAGTAAGCGCCAGTTCTGTGGGTGCAAATGCACAGGCTCAAAACAGGCTCACCAAAATTGTACAATAGAAGGTTGAAGAAGTGATGCCTGGTCTGATGAGACTCGATTTTCACTGCCACATTCAGAGGGTAGGGTCAGAATTTGGTGTCAACATGAAAGCATGGATCCATCCTGCCTTGTATCAACAGTTCAGGCTGGTGGTGGTGGGCCCATTAGTACCAATTGAGTACCAATCGTGTCAATGCTACAGCCTACCTGAGAATTGTTGCTGACCATGTCCATTCCTTTATGACCAAACACAGTGTACCCATCTTCGGATGTCTACTTCCAACAGGATAACGCTCCATGTCATAAAGCGTAAATCACCTCAGACTGGTTTCTTGAACATGACAATGAGTTCACTGTACTCAAATGGCCTCCACAGACACCAGAACTCAATCCAATTGAGCACTTTTGGGAATTGTGGAACGAAGGATTCGCATAACAGATGTGCAGCCGACAAATCTGCAGCAACTGTGTGATGTAATCATGGAGCAAAATCTCAAAGGAATATTTCCAGTACCTCGTTGAATGTATGCCACGAAGGATTAGGACAGACTAAAAAGGCAAAATGGGGTACAACCCCCAATACAAAGTAAGGTGTACCTAATAAAGTGGCCGTGAGCATAATTTCTACCTTTTACTCTTTATTCTAAAGATTGTAAAGTATAAGCTTAACATACTTGCTAGGTAAATCTAAGCATTTCAAAAGAAAATAATTTAGACAAATGCTAAGAAAACTCATCACCTCAGTGAAAATCAACATAAAGGCTAACAAAAAAACAAAACAAAAAAAAAACTGGAATTAATCATCAGAAAGACAACTGTTAAATATAATTGAGGTAACATTGAGTTTATATTCGCACATTTGTTCAGTGACAACAACTTGTGACCAAATATTCGGTCTGAAATACATGCAAGTATGACTTCAAAACAACATCAGCACTATTTATATCTCTGTGAGCATTGTTGTACTTTGGTAGTCATTGCTGCTAATAGTTCTCTATTTAGAATTTGTAATAAATACTTTCCTGAAATTATAATATTAAGCAGAAAGCCCGAATCTGTAAATATAAAACCAACATTACCTCGGTACATTCTTGATAAAAATAACGTGGTCTACTCACCCCGGATTTCATCTTCTCACTGAAAACACAAATACGGGATCATGCTGTACAAATATATAACGAACATAGTAAAGTGTTAAAATATTTACCGATAGCTAAGTTCAGTTTGTAACGTAAATCCAAACAAATCAACTTAATTTCCTTCACCTGTTGTCCTGCTCTGGGAGATTGACTTTGCCACGGACCAATTACACTTGACAGCAGGTTGAGGAGGAGCATGTGATTGGCTGATCTACTGAACGATCACTCCCCCTTCATGAACGTTTTAATAATAATAATAATAATAATAATAATAATAATAATAATAATAATAAAAATATTTTATTTGTGAAACGCTTACATTCATTCATAGATCTACTATCTTGACAAACGTGCACATGATTTTTAATAAAGAATAAAAATGCTTGTTTAGATTTTAAATGACTGTTGGTCGCTTTACTTTTAACTAAATGATGAAGCCCTGCAGAAATCCTCAGCAAGCATTTACTTTTCTTTAAACAAAGCACAAACTGCAATTTAAAGTGTTTAATAAAGAAGCTAGTAGTCATTTATTTTGCTATATTTTGTTATATCAAGTTTAAAGGTCGAATAACATTTTTCCCCATAGCTATATCATTCAACAAATGTGATAAATAGATTTAAAACACAATATTTAAGACATACTTCAGCCCCATTTTATTCAGAACAACCTACAATTGTTTTACATACATAAATAATGACAGAAAAACGACCACAATGTGAACTCTCAGTGTTAAAGAGCCTGCTGAGAAGAACATTTCATTTGTTGAGCAAGTGAACGAACCTCTCCAATAACTTTTTAGATTATTTACAGCCATAGTAATAAATAGGAATGAATAGTTCACCTCTATATATATATATATATATATATATATATATATATATATATATATATATATATATATATATATGATGCGACGACAGCCACAGGACAACAGCGCCTATGCACTCACCAACTATAGATGGAGTGGAGAGACAGTGATGGACAGGGTTGATTGGGAGGCCATGTAGGGTAAGAGCCAATAGGGGGAATTTGGCCAGGACACCAAGGTTACAAAAGAAGCACCAAAGGATTTTTAAAGACGACAGAGAGTCAGGACCTCAGTTTAGCACCTCATCTGAAAAAAGCCGCTATCTCACTGACAGTATCCTTCAATCTACTGGGGCATTAGGATTCAAACAGACCACAGGTTGAGCGCCACCTGCTGGTCCCACTAACACCACTTCCAACAGCAACATAGTTTTCCCATGTGGTCTCCCATCCAGATACTGACCAGTCTCAGACCCGCTTAGCTTCAGTGAGTAACCAGTCTTTGGGCTGCAGGGTGACATGGCTGATGCCTCACATTCACAACAATGTTAAATACATTAAATACATCTGTTATTTAACTTATTTTAAAGTATTAATGTTGTTATATTTAAGTTACTTAAACATATTTTTTACTATACATATATATATATATATATATATATATATAGAGAGAGAGAGAGAGAGAGAGAGAGAGAGAGAGAGAGAGAGAGAGAGAGAGAGAGAGAGAGAGAGAGAGAGATAGACAATTTTGAGGCATGTAAACAAAAACGATGGTGCCAAAATATTTTCTGTTTTACATTTTTAATTACTGTAGCTTCCGGGAATCCAAAAAGAGCCACATATTGATAAATAATGCTATAATAGCTTAGTTAAATAGTTTTAACTTACATTATGATTGAATTGCCTCTTGTTAAAGTTATGAAATAGTTTGACAACAAGCAAGAAATGGTCATGGGCCAATGACATGAACACATTGAAATGGGCTATATAGTGTGGTAGCGTAGACATAAGAATGATTTCCCACAACAAAATCACTTACAGTAACATTTAATTTTGAATGAGTTCACTTTCTGTAATATTGCTCAAGTCTACGGTAAAATATCAGGTACTGTATGGTGTTGCCTTTCCTCTTATCAGTACCGCCACAGCTGTGTGAGATGTTCCACTTTATTACTGTACATCAGAACCAAGCTCAGCACCAGGTGTAATTG
>NC_133189.1:52982500-53010000 GCF_049306965.1 Danio rerio
GCCAAATTGCGCCGGGTGTATGATAGGGCCCATAGACTAAGGTCAAAGTAAAATTTATTGTCTCCAGTAGGAAAAATTAGCTTTAGAAAAAAAGTTTTGCTGTAGGCTACATAGACACCAAAAAGACACCATTTAACATACATACACATTAAAAATCTAATTCTGAAACACTTGGTAATATAAATATGATTCCATAAAATCTATCATTTAAAAATGATTTGAAAATAAAATACAATATGCCCCCACTGCCCTCTGCTATGCCAACTAATACAGCTATCTTAATCTTTGACCGTCCGACCCTTCTTGCTCATTGATTACTTTAATTGAAAAAGGAACAAAAGAATGTTTATATCTATTGTACTTGCCTAACGGGTCCCTGTATCTTCTGCCAGAATTCATCAGAATTCATCAGGCTTCACTTTATTATTCGGTTAAAAAAAAAAAAAAACAGACAGACAGAAAGACAGACAGACAGATAGACGAACAGACAGACAAACGAACAGACAGACAGATGGACGCACAGATAGATAGATAGATAGATAGATAGATAGATAGATAGATAGATAGATAGATAGATAGATAGATAGATAGATAGATAGATAGATAGATAGATAGATAGATAGATAGATAGATAGATAGATAGATAGATAGATAGGTAGGTAGGTAGGTAGGTAGGTAGGTAGGTAGGTAGGTAGGTACTGTAGGTAGATAGATAGATAGATAGATAGATAGATAGATAGATAGATAGATAGATAGATAGATAGATAGATAGATAGATAGATAGATAGATAGATAGATAGATAGATAGATAGATAGATAGATAGATAGATAGATAGATAGATAGACAGATAAAGTAGATTGACAGATAGATAGATAGATAGATGGATGGACGGACGGATGGATGGACGGACGGACGGATGGACAGACAGATGGACAGACAGACGGATTTATGTTTGTGCATAAATCCAAAGAAAGTTAACGACAGATATACGACAAGGATTCATTAGAAACATTACAATGAGCATCTTTCATTACATTTTCTTTAAAGAAGATATTAAAAAGGAGAATATAAGCTTAAAATTAGGGCTGCATAGTACTGTTAAAATATGCAATATACAACATTGTTTTTGAGTATTGCAGTATCGATATTCCTGCGATCAGTGTTGGGGAGGCTACTTTAGAAATGTAATAGATTACAGATTACAACTTACCCTATTTAAAATGTAATAGGTTACACCACTTTTCAATTACTTTATAAAAGTAAAGTAACTTTACATTTGATTACTTTTTGATTACTTTTGGACATTATCAACTAAATCATTTTCATTCATTTCACTGAGGACATGTTCCCCCCGGGATTTATGTCCGTTAAGTGCAAATAAAAAGGCATCATGCATATCAAAAACAGGCAAAACAACAGATTAATATTCTTCAACATATTTCAGATTAAAAAAATAAATAAATTGATGTAACTCCATATGTAATCTTTAACATTTTCACGAGTAACTAATTTAATTACACATTTTTTTTCTCAGTAACTGTAACGAATTACTGTTACTTTTATTTTGTAATTAAACTATGTAACGACGTTACATGTACTGTAACTAGTTACTCCCCAACACTGTCTGCGATATAACATTCCCTCTAGAAAAATGATATTTTTTTTATCTCATAATGATCAAAAACAAACAATTGAAGGATATTTTCTGATCAAACGTTATCTAATTTTTTTAAAGTGTGTTTTTGGAGACTATACTACAAAATGAACTACAGTATGGAAAAAAGGCAGATGACTCAGGTTAAATATGCCTCACAGAACAGTCATATACGTAGGTTTGGAATTACATTTTAGGTAAACAGTTTGAAGAATCGTGTCATTAGACTGCCGTGGATGCATCTAAATCATTCTGATTGCAATTTTCCTTTACAGTGACATTTCCTCGCCAACATTGGGCTTCAAATGACCCATTTAGATGTAAGAAGGCAGTCTGACGTTCCAGGCAGACATTTATAAGACATTGACTGCGGCATCTCTAAAGTATACAGCACTACAAAGCATTTGGCATGAGAGAAGATGGTCTCTGTGGAAGAAGATAAAATATCCCTTTAACCCTCACACTGCTTTTTGATATTTTTCAGCCTCCATCTGCCTTCCTATCTGCACTGTAAAAAAAAATACTTGGTTACACACAACTGCATCATGTTTAAAGGTTCAAGAAACCCTTGAGTACTTTTTTAGAGATTTTAACAGATTTGTGTGTGTTGAGCATCAGTTAAGACAATGTTAGCACCAAGTGTGCCGCAAGCCTGCGTTTGAGTGAAGGTCTCGGCCGTTAGATCGCCCCCTGGGGGCTGGCTGCAGAACAAGTCATAAAGCCCGCCTCCTCCGTGTTAATGAAGGAGACTTGAGCCCAAATAAAAAAAAAATATTACACTTGCAATAAAATGTCCCGAAAGATGGTTCTGGTCGATTAAGGCACTGGTTATTGTGCTGAAATAGGTGCAGCTCTTTCGTTTGTTTTTAGCAGTAATTTAATGCTGGGCGTGTCATCGTGATTGACAGTTGTGATTGACAGTTTCTCAAAGCAGCGCGTCTGAGCTTTGGCAGAAGACTGAAGTGTTATTATTCGATTTCTGTGTTATTTTACCATGACAAAATGAGTTCAGCAGTAAACTACAGTTTCTGACATACATGATCCTGGTGGAACACTGTTTATTCGCTAAGGTCAGGGCTTTTTTTCGGGCTTTATTAGTTTGCTGATACACGCCTAACCACCCAGATAGCAAAACACAGTTCCGGCTAGATTCTCACCTGCCAGAGACTTACCCTTCAGAGCTCAGACTGACTAAGTTACCTCTGCTGGACCTACTCCGGATGCCTGGACTCACTGCCCGATTCCAGCCTGAGTCAATCGAGCCAGATGCGGCGGCCGAGCGAGCCGGCGCTGCCGCATGCGAGCCGGAATCAGCCCGCGACGCCGCGAGTGGGTTATGCGCTGCGGCCCGGAGCTGGCGCTATTGAATGTATAAAATCCTCATATTTGTTAACGTTATTAAATCCATTTGTGTTGATAAGACAGCAAACGCATGCTGAGAAGTTCGGGGGGTGTGGTTGATTTTACATAAAGCGTTTGGTTGGAAGCTCGACTCCTTCTGCGCATGTCAAGGCTCCAATTTCAGCAGTCTTTTGCGACAGTTTGTGCCCGTCAAGCAGGCGTTTTGCCCTCAAGGCGTTCAATGGGAAAAGGGGCTGTCGCGTCGTCCATATTTTTTACAGTCATTGGTTAGCACCTGTTAGCTTTAATTGTGGGGAAAACTGGTTAATTTTGAGCTTTTGTCAGCTAAATTCATTTGGTGTGGGATTAAAATCGGTGACATAGCGCAAAACTGCAAGTGCAAAGATTACTCATCGAATTCTCATTATTATTCATATCGGAGTTTTCTTATCCTATGAGAAGAGCCTGCTGCTTAATTATTCATGACTGCGCGTGCTTTCCGAAGGCAAGACACAGACCTGCCAGTGCCAAGCTGTGTCACCCTATGTAATGACAGGGTGAGACCGCGTCCACGGATCCAAGGCACACAGTATTTAGCCGTTCATGAAGGGTTGTATGTATTTGTTTCCATGATCCACGGGTTAGTTGCATATTTTCCCCGCGATTCTGTCAAGACCAATACAGCAATGCTGTTTGTGTGCTGCAAGCATTTTTGTTAGGAGAGCAGTACGAGTATATTGGAAAATGGCGGACTTTGTCCTTTATCAGAGGAGTTCGTTCACATTTAGACACATCACCGTGCCGCTGTGTTTGCCTAAATCCTCCAGATTACCAGCAAGGCTAATGGTTAAAATAGACAGGGCAAGAGACCTGCTGCACTGAGTCTGCATTCAGACCAAGGGATTGAGGAAGAAGTCCTCATTTATAATGTTTATATAAACATGATTATCTTTATAAAGATATTAATTGTGGTTACGTGTATGAAATTATGAAAACAAATGTAGCAGGGCATTAAATTACTGTTTATTTCTTTGCATTTTAACTTCGTAAACTGTAAAATCATGCGTCATCTCACGGTTTGTGTCTCATTTTGTGAGCCGACTGACAACACTTGCTCGCTCCCCTCCTTCTCCTCTGTTCTGCTGGCCACGCCCACCCCTGCCTCTGAAGCTCCACGCCCATTACAATGCATCTTTTTAAAAATTCTGAGGTAGACCTGAACCGAAAGTGGGGGTGTCATGGCCCTTTAAACACAAATCGATTAAGTTAACCTAATTGTTTCAACAAATTTAAGTGTATTGAACATAAAACAATTAAGTTCTTCCAACAAAAACTCAAGAATGGTGTTGATTCAGCTCATTTTAAATAAGTAGTTTGCATCTTAAGTAGCAAAAATCATTTTAGAGTGAGTATATAAGTGAAAAAATATTAAAATAAGGTTGCTATAATAGTTCCAGCATGTACAGATCTCAGCATAAATCATCCAGGAGAATGTCTTCAAGCTGGAGAAGTATATCAGCCATAGTCAAATATGTTCATATACTAAGCTACTTATTGACCTTGAGCCAAATCAATGTGTAAAAATAAGCTTCTTGAAGTAAATCTTTTCCATTCAGAATCAGTCACGTCCTTTCAGCGTAGTGCGCTTTATGGTGTCAGCAGCTTCTTGGGTTACTGAGGTATTAAAATACTTTTAGAAAATATTCAAGATGTGCAATGAGGTCATGTAAGGATGTGAAAGGTGGGGATGGGGACGTTTTTCAAGTAAAAGTTGTTTAAGGTTGAGGAAAAAATAATAACGTCACCTTGATTTTCAGTTTTGGTTACGCCTTTAGGAGATCAAGACAGAAAAGATGCTGAAAACATTATATATTCATATGAAGAGGAAAAAAGAGTCTATTGTGATATATTTAAAGACACAGGGTAAGATTTAAGCAGAAAATGTAATTGCTCAAAAATTTGCAATTTGTTGATATAAAAGCACAAATGTAACAGGAAAGACAGTGAACTTAATGTGAAGGTGGTCTGCCAAAATGCTATCCGTTAGCATAATATCTTTGAAAAACAGTCCCTCCCCTGCTGTCCAAAGCCAACGCCTCCGGATATCACAAACGTGCACCTTAAAGATGACAGTAGACAACACACTAAATCCGGGATCACCAAACTTGTTCCTGGAGGTCCGGTGTCCGGCAGATTTTAGCTCCAACCCTAATCAAACACACCTGAACAAGCTAATCAAGGTCCTACTAGGTATTGGTATACAAGATTGGTGACCCCTGCACTAGATCATGTCATTCACCAGATAAAAAAAAAAACCTTTATAGTACTTTATAATACTACAATTCCCCACAAAAACAAACAAACAAACAAAAAAACGGCACATATCCAAAATGCGCAGAAAAGTAGGTTGGTAGAAATGCTGCTTATGTGATTATACAAAATAAAAAAACTGTTCTTGTAAACCACCAAAACCTGTACGTACACACAAAAACAGTCCAAGAGCAAACATCTAATATAAAAAAAGTTCAATGTCAAAACGCTTACTGCAAATATGCTTGATTGTCTTGTCTAAATAGTCCAAATAGCAGGGTGTTTCCACACCTCTAGTTTGGAAAAAGTCAGGAAAGTGGGTGTGTCTAGCTCTGTTTAGCTAGGAGTGTCGGGGAAGGAAAAGAGGGAAGATTTTGCATAAAAATGGGAGTTTCTGTTTGGGCACTGCTGATTTTCAGTTTGGCGCTTTCACTTTCATTCAGGAACATTTTATGCATGCCACCGTGCACTCGGTGGGTAGTGTCAGAAAGCCAAGTGTGTATAGACTATCCTGTCACAAAACGCGCCGAAAATCCTACACGAAGGTAATAGTTTGATTGCGATGTTTACATGTTTACACTCGAAGAGCCGCATTTACAGCTGATCTTGCAGTGATATTAACGTACTGTGCACTAAATCATTTTGACTACGGTATGTCTTTAAAAACTGAAAGAATACTGCTGACGATACGATCTAACTTTGCCATCTAAATGAACAAACAAAGGGCACTGATGATCACACACTTACCAAATCTGTAGAGACAGGACAATCAGCACAAACTGGACCCTCGTCTTTTTTAAAAGGAGATGAGCGGCAAATTCGGATTTCATTATTTCCAAATGAGAAGAGCTCTCGGGTAAAAAAATGTTCCGTACAAACCTATTTCTGTCGAGTGGACTGTCATCTTGTTTTTCTACTTGTTTCAGCAACACAAAGTGGCGTCTCTCTGCCGTCTTAACAAGTAAAAACTTCTTCGAAGCTATCATGCATATTAATGAAGTTGCACCTCATTCGTGTCAGATCATCAGCAGATCACTGGAACAGCGCAAAGTTCCATCCTGTTTAAAGTGCTCCACTATCATCCCAATACCGAAGAAGTCAAAGATCACAGGACTCAATAACTACAGACCTGTTGCCTTTACATCTGAGGTCATGAAGTCATTCGATAGACTGGTGCTAGCATATCTGAAGGACATCACTGGACCTCTGTTGGACCCCCTTCAGTTTGCCTACAGAGTAAACAGGTCTGTGGATGATTCAGTCAACATGGGGCTGCATCATACCCTACACGATCTGGACAAACCAGGGAACTACGCAAGGATTCTGTTTGTGGACTTCAGTTCTGCCTTTAACACCACCGTCCCATCACTGCTCGAGTACAAACTGACCCAGCTCTCTGTTCCTAGCTCTGTCTGTCAATGGATCACCAGCTTTCTGACAGATAGACAGCTGCTAATCAGAATGGGCAAAATCACATCCGACAGCCGCACCATCAGCACTGGTGCCCCCCAGGGATGTTTTCTCTCCACACTGCTCTTCTCCCTGTACACTGATAACTGCACCGCAAAATACCCCCCCATCAAACTCATTAAGTTTGCAGACGACACTACTGTGTCACAAGTCAAAGATGACGAAGGAACCCAAGTGCAAGTGACAGTTTTATTAATGCATACAAAAATAACACAGAGAGACTGGGTGGCTGGAAGTCGAAGGTCGTAGAAGCAAATAATCACAGTCAACAGAGAATAAAGAGTTCATCAGGAAGAACCTCAATCTCCGTCAACAGAGCGTATCAAAAGTTCATCGGGGAGCACTCCAATCTCCGTCAACAGAGCGAATCAAAAGATCATCGGAGGAGAAACTTCAACCAGCACACTAACCAGCGAACTCAACGGGGAGAGCCTGACAAAGGACACAGAGACAAGTGAGGACAACGAACTGACAAGGTGAGACAGGAACGCTGAACATTTATAGCCACAGTAAATGCGCTACACCTGGAGCGCAATAATCAGCTGAGCGGTGCTAGGCGACCGATGACCATGATCATGTGACCGCCCAGCTGATAACATGAAAACAACAACAACACCGACAGCCACGCGACTCACACAAACACAGAGACAAACGCAAACACACACCGCAAACACAAATAAACAATCGCACCACGCAGACACATCATGGAAGAGCAGATAGATCCACAACCGTGACATTACCCTCTCCCCTAGGGACGCCTCCTGGCGTCCCCAGACGAGCCTACCTGGCGATTGTAATCATCGATAAGAGAGTGATCCAGTATGTCCCCGGCCGGAACCCAACTTCTCTCCTCGGGACCGTAACCTTCCCAATCCACCAAGTACTGAAATCCTCGTCCCCTCCGTCTAGAGTCCAGAATGCGCTTAACCGAATAAGCAGTCTCCCCATCTACGAGGCGCGGCGGGGGGGGAACTGGTGTGTGCGGATTAATTGCCGTATGAAAAACGGGCTTTACTTTAGATACATGAAACACGGGATGAATTCTCCTGTACGCTGGAGGTAATTTGAGGCGGACTGCCACAGGATTAATGATTTTAGTGACAGTAAAAGGGCCAATAAATTTAGGAGCTAACTTATTACAAATGGTGCGGAGAGGAATGTTTTTAGATGAAAGCCACACTTTTTGACCGACAACGTAAACGGGAGGCTTAGACCGGTGGCGATCGGCTTTAGCCTTAGTGCGCTCCCCCACCTGGAGGAGGGTCTGTCTGGCCCTGTTCCAGGTGCGGCGGCACCTCTGGACAAAGGCGTGAACGGAGGGGACCGCGACTTCGGATTCCAGACTGGGAAAAACTGGTGGCTGGTAACCTAGACTACACTGAAACGGAGAGAGGCCCGTAGCCGACACTGGTAACGAATTATGTGCGTACTCCACCCACGAAAGTTGCTGACTCCAAGAGGAAGGATTCTGCGAAACCAAACATCGCAATGTGCGCTCAAGATCCTGATTGGCTCTCTCGGTCTGACCGTTACTCTGGGGATGAAAACCAGAAGAAAGACTAACAGTAGCCCCCAATAAACGACAGAATTCTCTCCAAAATTTAGAGACAAACTGAGGCCCCCTGTCAGAAACCACGTCTGTCGGGAGGCCATGAATGCGAAAGACGTGATCAATGACAGCAACCGCTGTCTCTCTGGCTGAAGGTAATTTGGGCAGAGGGACAAAATGAGCAGCCTTCGAGAACCTGTCCACCACGGTTAAAACCGCCGTGTTGCCGTTAGAAGATGGAAGACCCGTAACAAAATCTAGCGAGATGTGTGACCAGGGTCTCGAAGGCACTGACAGCGGTTGAAGAAGTCCAGCAGGTGGGCGATTGGAAGACTTAGAAGCGGCACAGACAGAGCAAGCCAAAACAAAATCGCGCACATCACGAGCCATTACTGGCCACCAGAATCTTTGTTTAATAACAAATAATGTGCGACTCACCCCCGGATGACAGGCTACCTTGGAGGAATGACCCCACCGGATAACGTCGGACCGAAGATCCTCTGGCACAAATAATCGACTCGGCGGGCATCCGATCGGGGGCGTTACCCCATCCAGGGCTGTGCGAACCCGCGACTCGATCTCCCAAGAAATATTCGCCACAAAAACCCTCTGCGGAAGCACCGGATCTGGAGATGACGTACGATCCGAGCGATCAAAAAGACGAGATAACGCATCCGGTTTGATGTTCTTAGAACCAGGTCTGTACGAGATTGAAAAATTAAATCGTCCGAAAAATAATGCCCACCGAGCCTGCCTAGAGTTTAGTCTCTTGGCAGCTTTGATGTACTCAAGATTCTTATGATCGGTCCAAACGATAAAAGGCACCCCAGAACCTTCCAACCAATGTCGCCACTCCTCCAACGCAAGCTTGACGGCCAGCAACTCTCGATTACCAATGTCGTAATTTCTTTCTGCAGCAGATAAACGATGTGAGAAATACGCGCAGGGATGAATCTTGTCGTCCAAGGCAGAGCGCTGGGACAGGATGGCTCCGACCCCGACCTCGGACGCATCGACCTCCACCACAAACTGCCGAGAAGGATCAGGGGCTATGAGAATCGGGGCTGAAACGAAGCAACCCTTCAGTTTGGAAAATGCAGCCTCGGCTGCGTTAGACCACCTGAACGGTGTTTTGGAGGAGGTCAAATTAGTCAGAGGTGCGGCGAGCTGGCTGAAATTGCGAATAAAACGCCGGTAAAAATTGGCAAAGCCCAGGAACCTCTGCAGGGCCTTACGGGAATCTGGGGTTGGCCAATTTACCACAGCCTGAATCTTCTCTGGATCCATGCGCATCCCCTCGACCGACACGATATGCCCCAAAAACTGAACCGACTGTGCATGAAAAACGCATTTCTCCGCCTTGACATAAAGCCCATTCTCTAACAGCCTCTGCAACACTCGCCTGACGTGCTGAACATGTTCCTGGAGAGAGTGAGAAAAAATCAGAATGTCATCCAGGTAGACATAGATAAACTGATCTATCATATCTCTCAACACATCATTGACGAGTGCCTGGAAAACCGCCGGAGCGTTAGAAAGGCCGAAGGGCAGAACGCAGTACTCAAAATGCCCTCTAGGGGTGTTAAACGCGGTCTTCCACTCATCCCCGGGTCTTATGCGAACCAAATGATAAGCATTGCGGAGATCTAATTTTGTGAAAAAGTTCGCCCCCTGCAGGCGCTCGAAGGCTGAAGACATCAACGGCAAAGGATACGTATTCTTAACCGTGATGCTGTTCAGCCCTCGATAGTCAATGCACGGACGAAGAGAACCATCCTTCTTTTTCACAAAAAAAAATCCCGCCCCCGCCGGTGAAGAAGACGGGCGGATGATCTTGGCTGCTAGAGAATCAGAAATATATTTCTCCATAGCCTCCCTCTCTGGAACAGACAGCGAATATAACTTGCCCTTAGGCGGAGACGTACCTGGCAATAAGTCTATAGCACAGTCATAGGGACGGTGAGGAGGTAGAGAAGCAGCCCGAGACTTACTGAACACTCTCTTCAGGTCGTGGTACTCACGAGGCACGTTTGACAGATCCACCTGCTCCTCCTGAAACACAGAACAAGGAACATTAGGACAGGCAGACAATAAACAAGATTCATGACAGCTCTCCAGGAAAAAACTGCATTATGACCCCAATTAATGTGAGGTTTATGTAAGACTAACCACGGATGTCCCAAAATAACAGAAGTATCAATAGTGTCAGTGAGAAAAAATGTAATGAGTTCTGTGTGATTTCCAGAAGTAATGAGTCTTATAGGAGCAGTAATGTGTGTGATGGTCGGAAGAGACAATCCACTAAGAGCGTGCACCGCTATAGGAGAGGAAAGAGGAAAAATAGGGATCTTCAGACTGTTCGCTAATTTAGAATCAATAAAATTCCCCTCGGCTCCGGAGTCGATGAGGGCGTGGCATGTGTGAGAAGTGGAGTTAAAACACAGTTTGATAGGTAATGAAGTCATATTAGCAGAGTTCTTTTTAGGCATAATTTCACCCACCAATAAACTCTTACCCATAGATGGCTTATCATTTTTGGCCGGACAAAAAGCCACAAAATGACCCCCAACTCCACAGTACATACACAAACCCCCAGAACGGCGACGACGTCTCTCCTCAGCAGAAAGACGAAACCTTCCCATCTGCATGGGTTCGGGCTCCGATTCAGGGGGCGTTGCCTCTTGAAAACAGGTCTGCGAAGCCAGGCGCTGAAGACGAGGCTCCTTGTGAAAATGTCTGCGTTGGAGACGATTGTCCACTCTAACAGCCAGATTAATGAGACCTTCGAGTGTTTTCGGCAACTCCAGCGCGTAGATCTCGTCCTTGATGTGTTCCGCTAATCCATGAAAAAACATGTCCCACTGCGCCTCGCTGTTCCAGCCACACTCCGCTGCCAGCGTACGAAACTCAATTGAATAGTCCACCACGCTCTGATCTCCCTGACGGAGCTCTGCCAGCTTTCTGGACGCTTCTCTGCCCGAAGCCGCTTGATCAAACACCACTTTAAGTTCTTCTGAAAAGGCTTTGAAGGTGTTACAACAGGGATTCTTGTTCTCCCAAACCGTAGTTCCCCATAATGCCGCTTTACCTGTTAGCAGATTGATCAAAAAGGCTACTTTGCTCTGCTCGCTGGGAAAAGACGAGGGCTGGAGAGCGATGTATAGCGAACATTTTGCCAGGAAGGCTCGACATAAATGGGGTTCGCCCGCGTAACTCTGCGGCGGAGGTAGTCGTGGTTCGGTGGAGCGGGTTTCGATAACAGCTGGGCTGGCTGGTGGATCAACAGGAGGAGGTGGCCGAGCGGATCCGGCAGCGAGACCCGTGCTGAGACGCTGGACTTGAGTGGTGAGTTCGGAGACCTGGTTAACAAGCGCTTGAATGGCCTGACTGGTTACCTTCATCTGTTGGTCTTGATGGTCTAGGCGAGCGATGCTGCGAGACAGGATCTCCTGAACTTCCGATGTACTTGCTGGGTCCATACTGGTCAGTTCGTTCTGTCACAAGTCAAAGATGACGAAGGAACCCAAGTGCAAGTGACAGTTTTATTAATGCATACAAAAATAACACAGAGAGACTGGGTGGCTGGAAGTCGAAGGTCGTAGAAGCAAATAATCACAGTCAACAGAGAATAAAGAGTTCATCAGGAAGAACCTCAATCTCCGTCAACAGAGCGTATCAAAAGTTCATCGGGGAGCACTCCAATCTCCGTCAACAGAGCGAATCAAAAGATCATCGGAGGAGAAACTTCAACCAGCACACTAACCAGCGAACTCAACGGGGAGAGCCTGACAAAGGACACAGAGACAAGTGAGGACAACGAACTGACAAGGTGAGACAGGAACGCTGAACATTTATAGCCACAGTAAATGCGCTACACCTGGAGCGCAATAATCAGCTGAGCGGTGCTAGGCGACCGATGACCATGATCATGTGACCGCCCAGCTGATAACATGAAAACAACAACAACACCGACAGCCACGCGACTCACACAAACACAGAGACAAACGCAAACACACACCGCAAACACAAATAAACAATCGCACCACGCAGACACATCATGGAAGAGCAGATAGATCCACAACCGTGACATACTGTTATCGGCCTCATCCAGAATCGTGACTAGACTGCATACAGACAGGAGGTGGAGCGGATGGCGTTATGGTGCAGATACAACAACCAGGAGCTGAACACGTTCAATACAGTGGAGATGACAGTGCACTTAAGGAGAAACCCCCCTGCACTCTCCCCCCTCTCCATCATGAACAGCACTGTGGCTGAAGTAGAGTCATTCAGGTTCCTGGGCCCCATCATCTCTCAGGATCTGAAGTGGGACATTCACAGAGACTCTATTGTGAAGAAAGGCCAGCAGAGACTGTGCTTCCTTCGTCAACTGAGGAAGTTTAACTTGCCACAGGAGCTCAAGTTCTACTCAGCTGTCATCCAATCCATCCCCTGCACTTCAATCACCGTCTGGTTCGGCTCACTGCCAAAACCGACCTCCGTAGACTACAGCGAATAGTAGTCTAGTTAGTCCGGACTTCTAAACGCATCACTGGCACTACCTTTTCTACACTTCAAGAACTGAACTCTTCCAGAGTGAGTAAAATTGCTGGCAAAATCACTCTGGACGAATTGCACCCAGAACACTACCTGTTCGAACTGATACCGTCTGGTCGGCGCTTCAGAGCACCAAGCACAAAAACAGCCAGACACAGAAAAAGTTTCTTTCCTCAGGCCATCTACCTTATGAACAGTTAAATATCCCTTAATGTGCAATAAACATGTGCAATACTTTCTCATTCACACTTGTACACAGCACCTTATATCAATTTACAATGCAATACTTTCTACATTCGCGTTTATACACAGCACCGTATATCCTGTATATTTATAACAAATCTGTACATACTCAACATCCAGATTTCTTGACTAACTGCATCTCTGTTTAATGTTAATCATCTTTTTTATATTTATTTGGTGTTGTCACTTGTCTATTAATGTACGCTGGCAGCTTCTAAAGCCAAAACAAATTCCTCGTGTGTGTGAAGCACACTTGGCAATACAACTGATTCTGATTGAGCACGCTGATGGGTTTGAATCAAGTCTTTCTTATGAATTAATGCTGCACACTCAGAGATGTCACGATGTACTCTCCGGTACAGACATCCAGTGTACTTGCTGCAATACATGCAAGTATCTAGTCGCAGTGACGCAGCTTTAAAAATTTGCTTCAAACCGGAAGAAAGAATTTGCTTGAAATAACGCAAAAACAAACAATTTTCACTTGTTAGTGAAATATAGTGTCCTAATAATGTTTATAGCAGCGTGGGACAGTTGAAGTCAGAATTATTAGCCCCCCTTTGAATTTCTTTTCCTTTTTTAATATTTCCTAAATGATGTTTAACAGAGCAAGGAAATTTTCACAGTATGTCTGATAATATTTTTTCTTCTGTAAAAAGTCTTATTTGTTTTATTTCAGCTAGAATAAAAGCAGTTATAAATTTTTTAAACTCCATTTTAGGGTCAAAATTATTAGCACCTTTAAGCTTAATTTTTTTCCGATAGTCTACAGAACAAACCATCGTTATACAATAGCTTGCCTAATTACCCTAACCTGCCTAGTTAACCTAATTAACCTAGTTAAGTCTTTAAATGTCACTTTAAGCTGTATAGAAGTGTCTTGAAAACTATCTAGTCAAATATTATTTACTGTCATCATGGCAAAGAGAAAAAAAAATCAGTTATTAGAAATGAGTTATTAAAACTATTATGTTTAGAAATGTGTTGAAAAAAATCTGCTCTCAGTTAAACAGAAGTTAAGGAAAAAATTAACAGGGGGGCTAATAATTCAGGGGGGATAATAATTTTGAATTCAGCTGTACATACAAATATGTAAATACACATACAGCAAGATAGATGGTGTTGTAAAAGTAAATGAATACAGCATTTTCTTGAGCTAATAGCCTATTACCTGCCTATTATAAAGATATTGAGTTCATATTAATACTTATAAAGCACATTTTCTACATTATAAACATAAACAAAATATAATCAAAAAGCTCAATGTAATTGCACAATACCTCACAAAAACTTTAACCACACCTTGACAACTTGACACCACCTGTGCAACTACAGTGAATAAAAAAGGATGTAAATTGATGACGTGTTCATCAGTGCAGACGTCTGACAGAATTCAGAACTGCTCTTATTTCTGTGGAGAAAAACTTTGTCTGGAGAGATTTTTTTTCATGCTCAAATTGGTGCATTATGCACTAGAGGCAGCTGAAAGTGTAAAAAGCATTATATGACCCCTATAAAATTACACATCTTCAGACCATCTCTTAGAACCTTTTTGGCTGATGCATTTTCAGATGCCATTCAAATACATTTGCCACCGTCTCCAAAGCAAAAACAGCATCAATGCGCAGTGCCTAAGTGAGATCTCCTGCTTCATCTCTTCATGCGTCAGTAACTTGATTGCTCTGAAACACTGAGACGTTACAGAAAAGGTCATCGTGATTTTGAGAAGTAGACATTTCAGACCCTCAAAACATCATCTAGCAAATGACAAACGCCTTTGCTAAATATTGATGCGCAATTGCAGGGTTTGCAGTATAGCAGCTGGTTGCTTTCCGTCAAATATTTTTGAAGATTCATCACTGCGTGTGTCAGATCAGAGATGAGATTAAATCACTCGTCTAAACTGAGAATGAAGAAAAACAAAGGACAACCTTTTATAAACACAACTGGGTTTTCAGACTGAATCAACAAAAAATAAACATCATGGAACAAGCAAATGCATAATGGTAGTCAGATTAATTTAATTAAATAAATTTTTTATTTTATTTTATTTTTTTTATTAACTTGAACCAGTTAGCCATTGTGCTGCACTTTATTTTATGTTATTTAGTTTTATTTTATTGTATTTTATTCACTTGAACCAGTTAGCCATTGTGCTGCACTTTATTTTATTTTGTTTTATTTTATTTTATTCACTCGAATCAGTTAGCCATTGTGCTGCACTTTATTTTATTTTATTTTGTTTTATTTTATACTTTATTTTATTTTATTTTATTTTATTTTATTTTATTTTATTTTATTTTATTTTATTTTATTTTATTTTATTTTATTCACTGGAACCAGTTAGCCATTGTGCTGCACTTTATTTTATTTTATTTTGTTTTATTTTATTCACTCGAATCAGTTAGCCATTGTGCTGCACTTTATTTTATTTTATTTTGTTTTATTTTATATTTTATTTTATTTTATTTTATTTTATTTTATTTTATTTTATTTTATTTTATTTTATTTTATTTTATTTTATTTTATTCACTGGAACCAGTTAGCCATTGTGCTGCACTTTATTTTATTTTATTTTGTTTTATTTTATTGTATTTTATTTTATTTTATTCACTTCAACCAGTTAGCCATTGTGCTGCACTTTATTTTATTTTATTTTGTTTTATTTTATTGTATTTTATTTTATTCACTTCAACCAGTTAGCCATTGTGCTGCACTTTATTTTATTTTATTTTATTTTTATTTTGTTTTATTTTATTTTATTTTATTTTATTTTATTTTATTTTATTTTATTTTATTTTATTTTATTTTATTTTATTTTATTCACTGGAACCAGTTAGCCATTGTGCTGCACTTTATTTTATTTTATTTTGTTTTATTTTATTGTATTTTATTTTATTTTATTCACTTCAACCAGTTAGCCATTGTGCTGCACTTTATTTTATTTTATTTTGTTTTATTTTATTGTATTTTATTTTATTCACTTCAACCAGTTAGCCATTGTGCTGCACTTTATTTTATTTTATTTTGTTTTATTTTATTGTATTTTATTTTATTCACTTCAACCAGTTAGCCATTGTGCTGCACTTTATTTTATTTTATTTTATTTTTATTTTGTTTTATTTTATTTTATTTTATTTTATTTTATTTTATTTTATTTTATATTTAATTTAATTTAATTTAATTTAATTTAATTTAATTTAATTTAATTTAATTTAATTTAATTTTATTTTATTTTATTTTATTTTATTTTATTTAATTTTATTTTATTTTATTTTATTTTATTCACTGGAACCAGTTAGCCATTGTGCTGCACTTTATTTTATTTTGTTTTATTTTATAAATGTTTTTAGTAAAACATAATAACACTGCAAAATCATTATTTTAAAATTTGAAAGATATAAGGTATGTAACTGAAATCCACACAGATAAATAAATAATAATAAAATGTATTAATTAATATGAAAAAATAAATATACAGTTGAGGTCAGAATTAATAGCCCCCCCTTGAATTTATTATTATTATTTTTTAAATATTTCCCAAATAATGTTTAACAGAGCAAGGGAATTTTGACAGTATGTCTGATAATATTTTTTCTTCTGGAGAAAGTCTTATTTGTTTTGTTTTGGCTATAAGCAGGTTTAGTTTTTTTGATAGTCTACAGAACAAACCATTGTTATACAATCACTTACTTGTATAACTTATTTGCCTAATTACCCTAACCTGCCTAGTTAACCTAATTAACCTAGTTAAGCCTTTAAATGTCACTTTAAGCTGTATAGAAGTGTCTTGAAAAATATCTAGTCAAATATTATTTACTGTCATCATGGCAAAGATAAAATAAATCAGTTATTAGAAATGAGTTATTAAAACTATTATGTTTAGAAATGTGTTGATAAAATCTGCTCTCAGTTAAATAGAAATTGGGGAAAAAATAAACAGGGGCGCTAATAATTCTGACTTTCACTGCATATTTGGAGGTACTATATTAATGTTCTTTTACATTAAGACAATGCAAGGTTCAAAATCTCAAGATTGACTGTGGCATTAAAAAGGAAGTTTTGCTTGCAGTGTACTTGCCTTCATTAATTATGAATTAATAATTAAACATCCTCATTCTGTTTAAAAAACCCTTAAAGGCCACTATCTCTAAACCATGCCAGATATTTTGGAGCAGACTAATATTTTGGCTGTCTAAATTTAACTGTGTACCTGCAGTTAGAAATGACATGTCATTACGAGAGACACTTTATTGTGAGAAAAATGCTGGTTCTGAAATCGCCCGAGGAAGAATCTGCCATCTCTCTTAATCAAGCAAGTATCAAAGAACTCACAGCTTTATTACTGGAGCTTCAAAGAAACTCACACTCCTATCAGCACACAACATCTGTAGTGCTTTGTTTGTTTGTTCCTTCATTATTTCCACAACTATAAAGTCTGAGATCATTACACTATGCAAAGCAGCTCCACTGGCCTCCGTCAAACAGTCTGCAGTCCAGCATCACTGCAAAAATGCGTTATTGTCGTGTTTCTGGTCCAAATATGCAGACATTTTTAAATTAAGGAGCATTTTCTAGACAAGCAAAACATATTGTGTTGTTTTCCGAAATAATAAGTCAAAATAAGTTCAAGTTCATTTAGTTATAAAGCACATTTAAAAGCAGTCACAAGACTGACCAAAGTGCTGTACATAAGAAAAGGTAAAACTAAAAAGACAGAATATAAAAACATAGAAGTAAGGCAAGGGAAATTTCTGTAAAAATGTAAACAATTAGCAGTAGAACAAAC
Source organism: Danio rerio (assembly GCF_049306965.1). Lineage (NCBI taxonomy): Eukaryota > Metazoa > Chordata > Actinopteri > Cypriniformes > Danionidae > Danio > Danio rerio. The sequence continues at coordinate 53,000,415 of NC_133189.1, forward strand.
TAATAAAAGAATCTTAAAAAGCCAAGCTAAAAAGGTACGTTTTAAGAAGTGATTTAAAAATAGATAATGATGGAGCCATTTTAATCTCAAGGGGCAGGGTATTCCACAACCGAGGACCCGCCACAGACAAAGCTCTGTCCCCTCCACGTTTTAGCCTAGACTGCGGAACTGAAAGAAAATTTTGCTCACTTGAACTAAGAGATCTCACAGGAGTGTAAAGATGAAGCAGCTCTGACAGATAGGATGGGGCTAGATTATGGAGGGATTTATAAACCAGTGAAAGCATTTTAAAATCAATTGTGAGTTGCACAGGCAGCCAATGAAGGCCTTTTAGAAGAGGGGTAATACGGTCATATTTTCTGCTATTACAAATAAATCTAGCAGCAGCATTTTGGACCAACTGAAGACGAGAAACCTGGGATTTTGACATGCCACAGTAAAGTTCATTGCAATAGTCTAACCATGATGTAATGAATATGAGGACAGCCATCTCTAGAGTGGTGGGATTTAAAAAGTGTTTAACTTTAGACAACAGACGTAGTTGATAAAAACTGGCGCCAATAACCGAACTGATCTGTTTGTCGAGTTTCAATGAAGGCAGATAAGCAGCCCAAATCTAGGCTAGAGGGCTGAACATTATCAATAGAGTTGAAGACAATCACCTCTGTTTTAGCCTCATTTAATGATAAAAAAATTGAGGGACAGCCAGATTTTGATCTCATCTAAGCACCTTAGTAAGGTACTCACACACCCGATCGTCACTTTAATAATTTAATTCTTTGTTTTAGGCATGATGATTGGTAACTCTGGATATTAACAGCAGATTCAGTGAGCTGTAATCTGCGCATCCCTGGCAGTAAAATAATATGTTAATCTTAAACGTTTTTAAATGAACATTTATTTATTAAAAAAAGTGTGTCTTTAGACAACATTTACTTCATTTTCAAATACAGAAAGTAAAAAATAGACATTTTGGCTTAGATACACAAGCAACATAAAAAAGGGTGCCACCTAAACAGCAGCTATGTTGTGTTTACTTGACCTTTTTATTCGCACTGTGCAAAAACAGATCAGCATCCTCTGTGCCTGGATTTATCTGATTCCGCCTCACTACCAAAACGTGGTCAGCTGCACTGAATGAGCATTCGCTCGCACCGCTTGCTGTAGGAACTGGATATATGTATATATATATATATATATATATATATATATATATATATATATATATATATATATATATATATATAAGATATTTTAGATTACACTATGCAAAGCAGCACCACTGGCCACTGTCAAACCACTTTGCAGTCCAGCATACTGCATTGTACTGTATATTGTACTGTAAGTACAGTAAAGATATGCATACAATTCAGTAAATACATATAAAGCAAGATAGATGGTGTTGTAAAAGTCAACCTGGGCTCATTGTGGAAATGTAGCCCCGCGGACGTTTCTGCGGACCGCGAAATACATCCCGGGAGGTATGTATTCGACCAATTTTTGTTTTCGCGGATCCGCGAGGGGCCGCTGTGCGCGCTTTTTCGTATCTCGAGCGCCTCTCGGGAGCGCCGCCGTTCGCGCCCGCGCTGTTCTCGCATGAAAAGCCGCCGGAGGCCGCTGTGGAGCGACCGTCCATCCGATTGGCTGGCTGAACGACCGAACAATCATCCGGGCGGCCGGCCGATTGGCCAACTTGGCCACCCTCCTCTTCCTCCTCCTTCTTCCCTAAAGTCAAGCGACGGTTTGCAAAAGCAGTCCAGAAAAAAAAAAAAGCAAAAGCCCTCGTTTTTGATTTCGACCACGTTTTCGGATCCCGCCGCGTTCTCGTCCTTATTTTTTGGATTCTGTTTTTCATCTTACCTGATTTCTGGAACCGCTCTTCCCCGGATCCCGGTCGTCCCCGTGGCCAGCTCCTCCTACTCCGGGCCTCCGCTCCGCCAACGTAACGCCGCGATCTAAGCGGACAAACTGGTAGCAGCCCTCCACTCGGAGGCGAGCCGTCGGCCAGCGAGCTCGAAGAGGAGGAGCGGAGCGGCGCCCCACCGCCCCGCAGCATTCGCTCGAAAAAAACTAAACGCGGCCTTATGTACCTCCGTCTCCAGAAACGTCCACGGGGCTACGTTTCCAGAATGAGCTTGGGTTGGTAAAAGTACAAAAGAATTTTCATTTTGAGTGAACTATACCTTGAACTAGTAGCTTATTACCTGCCTATTATTAAGATATTGACTGTTTACTATTTGTATAAAGCACATTTTCTGCATTAACTTATTCTACATCCCTAATCATAACCAATACATGTCAACTATAATGTTATATATCTTATATCAGAAATATTAGATTACACTATGCAAAGCAATGTGACCCTGCCAGTCCTACGCCACCCAACCCACTCCAAGCTGGTATCGAACCGACAACCTTCCGCATGGAAGTTTGTTGCTCTAACAAGGAGGCTTGAGACCATAGCCTTTTGCGTCTGTCTTTAGAGCACCTTTAGAGGTCAGAGAAGTGAGGTTTACCTGCACAGCACACACTAGCTGGCCTCTGCTACAGCAGCACCACCGGCATCCGTCAAACTAGTCTGCTGTCTAGTATACACTGCAGATAAGCTTTATTGTCTTGTTTATAATCCAAATATGTAAAAGTTCTTAAATAAAGCAGAATTTTCTAGACAAGCACATTATATTGTCTTGTTTTCAGCAATATTGAGTCTAACTAAAGTGAGTTTTTCCTTAAAAAAAAGCTAATTAACACTGTTAACATTTTTTGTAAATTACACAGCAAGTCAGGGGCGCCTGCAGGATTTCATTCTAGAAACAAACTAGACAATAAAGCAAGGAGATATCTAAAGGTTTGACGGAGGCCAGTGGGGCTGCTTTGCATAGTGTAATCTAATATATCTAAGATAATATAAGATATCTAACATATTTGTTGTCTATGTATTGGTTGTAGAATAAGTAAATGCAGAATATGTAATTTATAAGTCAATATCTTAATAATAGGTAGGTAATAAGCTACTACACTGCAAAAAAATGTTTTTCTTACTTAGATTTTTTTGTCTTGTTTCTAGTCCAAATATCTAAAAGTTCTTAAATCAAGAAGCATTTTCTAGACAAGCAAAACATATTGTCTTGTTTTAAGAAATAATATGCCGAAATGAAGTGAGTTTTTCCTCAAATCAAGCTAAATAATCTGCCAATGGGGTAAGCAAAATAATCTTGTTTTTCGATTTGTGATAGGATTATTTTGATTATTTTAAGGATAGTTAACTCAAAATGAAAATTCTGTCTTCAATTATTTTTTACTGCACCATCTATCTTGCTGTATATGTATTTACAGAATTGTATGCATATCTTACTGTAAAATATACAGCAATTTTACCAAAAACACAGTTATTGTCCTACAGTACAATACAGTGTAGATTATTTAGCTTGTTTTAAGGAAAAACTCACTTATTTTGACTCATTATTTCTGAAAACAAGACACTATTTTTTTGCTTGTAAAGAAAGTGCTAGAAAATTGTACAATTTTTTAGATATCTTGACTAGAAAAAAAAGACACAAACTCTAAGTAGGGAAAGCATTTTTGCAGTATAAATCATCTCAGGTTTGTGTGCTGAAAAATACAGAAGAGTCAGAAACTGTCAGTCCTTTCAGAAACAGATGATGGCCAATTCTTTCAGCACTGTCTGCTTATAGTAGATAAGGTGTTCGCCTCAACATCAGAACCTCAGCTGCAGCCTCCGCTTTCTTCATAAATTTCAAAAGATTCATCAAAAGGTATTTTTTTTGGACAGTCAGTCCTGTGTATTGCTCAACACTGAATGCAAAGATTTCCAAACTCACAGTTGTTGTTTCTGTCTTGAAGCCTGACATTTATTTCTGAGCAAACTAAACCAAAAACAAATGAATATGGAATCATGTCAAGACGCGTTTTTGAAGTAACAGTTCACTTTTCTTTCAACATTTGAGTTTTACCATTTTTGAATCCAATCATTGGGTCTGGCAGAAGAACTTTTAGCTTAGCTTAGCATAGATCATTGAATCAGATTAGACCATTAGCATCTCACTCAAAAATGACTAGAGAGTTTCAAAGGTTTTTCTATTTAAAGCTTGACACCTCTGTTGTTTAATCCAACACAATCTCACGGCAATTCGTAACTTTTTCATTTAGTGGCTAATTCGTATGAATTCGTATGATCTAATTCGTACAATTTAGTACGATTTGCTTATACCCCAATGACGGTTGGGGTTAGGGGTGGGGTCAGGTGCCACGCCTCCTTTTTAAAAATCGTACCAATTCGTACGACTGAACTCCTACGAATTCGTGCAAATTGGCCACTAATCTGGCAAAACATAAAATACATTTTCTCGTGAGATCAGGCTGGTTTAATCATGTAAGACCAACAGAAAATTTAAAGTTGCTAAATTTTCTAGGCTGATGATTGATGGAAGTTCCAGATTTTCATCAATATCATTGCTCCTGCTAAAGCCATGTTACGGCAGGAAATTTCCTTAATAATTACGGCAGAATGTGAGTATAGTTTTTAGCCTTATTGACCTAGAAACTTGCAAACTTTTAATTCTACATCAATCTTAGTCAACAAATTAACTACACAAGAGTCAAGCTTTAAACAAATAAAGATCACAAACTTTTTTTTCTGAGTGAGATGCTAATGGTCTAATCCGAGTCAATGATCTATGCTAAGCTAAGCTAAAAGTGCTCCAGCCAGACCCAGAAATCGTATGAATGGATTCAATAATGGTATCAAGTTTAACTAGTTGTAAAATTAACCTATTTTTCCCCAAAAAGTGGAGTGTTCTTTTAAGTTCAGTTATGTGAATCAATATAATTGTAAGAGTTTTGTAAACATGTAAAGATATGCAACATTGTATAGCACTACTCAAATCCAATAATCACAAGACTTGTGTTTTGCTACATAGACTCATGCTTTACATTATTTTTATAAATTTTTATTGCTTATTTTGTTTAAATATTAAATGTAATAGTTTGGGCTCAGTTGTGAACTCCATTACATTTATCTTTGTGCTTCATTATTTTGTGGTTACATCCACAAGAGAAGTGGGTAACACTTTAGTTTAAGTTAATGGTTACAGGTTTTTAGCTTTCTACAAAATATTATTTTTGTTCGACAGAAGAAAAAAAAATCAGAAAGGTTTTTATAGCCACTTAAATGTGAGTATAGTGAGTAATCGTCCATTTTATGCTTCTTATATGGTTACATGCACAAGAAAAGAGAGTAACACATCAGTTTAAGCAACAATTCTCACATATAAATACAGTTTAGCCAAAAATTTAAATGTACTCAGTATTTACTTAACTTCAAGTGCTAGTATAAGCCTTTATTAATCTTTTTTTTGTTTAACACATTATATTTTGTAGAAAGCTAAAATCTGTAACCCCTGTCATTACTATAAAAAACAAATACTATCAAAGTCAATAGCTACAGGTTTTGAACTTTCTTCAAAACATTTTCTTTTGTGTTCAACAGAGGAAAGAAACTCAAATAGGTTAGGAACAAGTGACGGGAAATAAATGAAGACAGAATTTCCATTTTGAGTGAACTATCTATTTAACTAGTAGATTTTTACCTGCCCTTTATTATGATTTTTACTGTTTTATTAATACTTATAAAGCACATAGAGGTTTAATATGAATTAATTAGATTATAAACCTTGTGATTTCGTTGGAGTGCAGTAAGTGCACTATTCTGTGCTTCTGAATGGCTGTATTTTAATTGCTTTTGTGTTTCGACTGGTGCAAATACCCAAATTGCTTATTACTGCAAATCTCATCATGTATCGTGTTATGACCAATGATGTAAAGTAAGTAAATACAAATACTCATGTTACTGTAATTAAGTAGTTTTTCTCAGAAATTGTAATTTACTAATTAGTTTAAAAGACGTGTACTTTTACTTTTTCTTGAGTACATTTTTAGTGCAGTATCAGTACTTTTACTCCACTACTTTCCTTCAACCTGCAGTCACTACTCTATTTTTTCTTGTCTTTGGGGATTAGAAAAATCAGTCCTGATTCCAATCAAATCGTATATAGAAGGTAAATTGCATCATAATGAACTACCTCAAGACATGTGCACTTTATAACTGCAGCAAACTGTTTGCAAGCATTAAAAGTGTGCCAAGAAGATGTCCAAAATCTTTACACGCATTGACCCGGAGACTGTTAAGATGCATGTCACTGATGAGAAGATGACAGAAGTTTACTGTATGATGACTGAATTGGCTGTAAACACCCAGCAGGCACAAGATGGCAACTTGACGTCAGAATGACAATGTACTCCAACGTCATGGACGTTGCATTTTGTTTGGAAATGAAAATCAGGTTGAGACCTTAAAGTTAGGTCAAAGTCAATGTCCAACATCCAACCTAAAAACAACCAAATATCAATGTCTAATGAAGTTACAGCTTGAAGTTGTGTGGATGTTACCACTATAATGTCTATCAGATGTTGGATTTTAGTTGCCTAACCTGATGAATAAATGTCAGTATTTGACGTCAATATGACGTTGATTTAAGATGTCGGCTTGACATTGGATTATGGTCACTTTCTAACACAACCGAAAATCAACCAAATATCAACGTCATTATTAGACATCAAAATAATATTGTCCTTAGATGCTGACTAGAAGTTAAATTTTGGTCACCTGACATCACATTCTAAATCTAACCTAATATCCACATCTTATGACGTTTTGTGTCTGCTGGGCAATAACTGAATGCAGTACAGAATGTTAAGTTTACACACACATGCACAAATGCGTCAGCTTTTCACAGCGTAATACTCACTACTACTGATGGCAGATATCTCTTCTTGCACTACATTTTTATGGAAGTAATGGTACTTTTACTTGAGTATGATTTTCGGTACTCTTTCCACCACTGATTATGACAGTTACAATGTAACCTGCTCACCTAATGTTTACATGCGTACATTTTTTATATTATTTGCTAATTAATAACCCCCTTATGTGGAACTCTGAATCTGCATCTCATTTCAGAGTCTGCTGCTGTTCACCAGAGGTTGTATCTCAGTCTCGGACAAACACTTTGAGAGCCTTATGACTGAATGAATGAAATACACTGTTTACAACCAAGGCAACTCGAGGTGCTGAAATATAATTGGCTAAAGTGGCATTGGATGGGTTAAAAAAACAAAACAAAGACAGACGTTCTGACACGTAACGCACATTTTCAAAGCAGAATATTCAGCACTGTTTTTCAGTTAAACAAGAATGTTCACTGAGCATGTTTCTTAAATATCTGCAAGCATATTATGGTATTTGTATGATTTAGAAGAGTCAAAAACGTGCATACAGCAAGATATTGACTGTTTATTAATACTCATAAAGCACATATTCTGCATTAACTTACTCTACATCCCTAATATACCCAACTACTATCTTAAATCTATTATAAGCACAAAATTAGGAGTTTATTAAGGGAAAACCATGGTTAATTAATAAAGTGTGACTTAAAAGTGTGCCAAAGACTCCAATTATTAGCAAACAGCTATTTAAAAAAAAAATCCTACATAGTAAATTTCTCAGAGATATCTTGAACACACTAGAAGAAAATGAATGCAAGATTTGATATCTTTCTGGAAAATAAAAGTAAAGCAATGCAAATTTCTGAAAGCAAAGTCAATCTAGTGGTGTATTTAGACTTATTGGCAAGCCTAACAGATTTCCGGCTTTAAGAGCTTTTGCTTTAAGAGCTTTTGCTATGTTGCTATAAAGAGCTTTTGGGCACGCAGAAAGGATCGTACTGGAGTGTAGCAATATTTGTCACACATGAGGAGCCTGCAAAATCTCAACAAGCTGTAATAATCTGATATTATGATATTTGTTTTTATATGCAAATTCACAAGTTTATGAATATGAGGGGCTTCTGATGTGCACAGCTGCAGGGCCAAAGAGGAAGAGACTTAATTTGTGGGAAATAAAATCTGTCTTCACCTTCAGTTTCACTTTATTGGATTTAATCAGTATGTAAATATGAATTCTGGCAGTGATAGCATCTCTTATTCATCAAGATGACAGCCGATTGGCTCCACTAATCACAACAGGAAATGGATGTCGGCTTCAAAAGATTCATTCCAGGTGTATAAATGTGTGAGACTCTGACTCTGTCATCTTACAGTTGAAGTCAGAATTATTAGCCCCCTTTTGATTTTTAAAAAAAAAAAATTTTTTTTCCTAAATGATGTTTAACAGAGCAAGGAAATTTTCACAGTATGTCTGATAATATTTTTTCTTCTGGAGAAAGTCTAATATGTTTTATTTTGGCAAGAATAAAAGCATTATTTAATTAAAAAAAAAAACATTTTAGGGACAAAATTATTAGTCCCTTTAAGCATTTTTTTTTCTCGATAGTCTACAGAACAAACCATCGTTATACAATAACTTGCCTAATTACCCTAACCTGCCTAGTTAATCTAATTAACCTAGTGAAGCCTTTAAATGTCACTTTAAGCTGTATAGAAGTGTCTTTAAAAATATCCAGTCAAATATTATTTACTTTCATCATGGCAAAGATAAAATAAATCAATTATTAGAAATGAGTTATTAAAACTATTATAATTTTCCATTAAACAAAAACTGGGTAAAAAATAACGGGGGTGGGGGGGTGGGGGTTGTGATTAATTAATAATTATAATATAATAATTCTGACTTCAACTGTATATCAAAATTGTCAATGTTTTTTTCTTTTTGTGTGTGTGTGTGTGTGTGTGTGTGTGTGTGTGTGTGTTTTAAGATCTACCTGTTCAGGGACTGCAGGTGGAAAATAGCAGTTTTGCTTAAGCCTATTTTCTTTAGGTCCATGTGTTGTGAATGAATGAATGCATTTATTTATTTAAGAGGGACATGCTCAAAAATTACATCAACCTCAAAAAAGGAAGATGCGTTGTACCAGGTTGTAGCAGGATTGCTATTTTCCACCTTCAGTCCCTGCAAAAATTAAAACAATAATATCCAATTAATTAAAAAATCAGTTCAAAACATAGGCATAACCGCACATAAACTAAAACACTGACAACTCAAAAACATCTCACTCAGTGTGTACAAATTTAATTTGACAAAAACCACCTCCTAGGCAGGAGTGAAAGCATCTTATAATTTGTACATGTGATTATTTCTATTGGGAGAGAATTCCATAGATTTGTGGCTTTATATATAATAAAAGATAGACCAAAAGAGGTTTTACATCTAGAGACGATACATTCTCCTCTTTCCGTAGAACATGTCATTCTCAATGTTTGGAATTGAACATTTTTTTTTTACGATGGAACAGAAAGATTGTGAGTAATTTTAAAAACAAAACAAATATTGGAATATTTAATGATATTGACAAAACTTAAGAGACTATTTTTTTTTATATTGCAGTGATGGTTCAATCAAGGCTTTTTATCATGAGTTTTTATCAAAAGTGCTCTCTTGCATGATGATTCTAATAATGTAAAGATGATTTACATGTCTCAGACCAGCTTGTTATACAGTACAACATATGTGGAGCAATCAAAGTATTTAAATTAGTGGTGGGCCGTT